>NW_017386035.1:279022-329597 GCF_000237925.1 Schistosoma mansoni | reverse complement strand
ATTCATATTATTCTGCATCAATGTTTGTTCTGGCTTCATATAAGCTAATTTCCTCAAATCTCCTGTGACATTTTATAATGATTAGTTTGTGTAAATTTTTGTACATGAACATATTAGTTTACTGTATGAAAAACGTCATCTGGCCAGTGATCTTGTCTTGATTTCTCAGCATTCTGGGCCTTTAGTTAGTAATACAGTCTCTTGAGTAGCATTGCGTTCATCTATTGATTAATATTCTGTTTACCGATTTAAACAATCGAAAATTTTATTTAATCAAACCACAAAAAACTTCTACCCGAAGTTTGTGCTGATGATGTCGTTCAGAAGGGCGATGAAAGCTCCATGACCAAACCATCCAGCTCAGAGAACAAAACTACATCAAAATCACCCACCTGGGCTACAAATCTCCAGCATCTTAGTCTTGATCTATTTTTGATGTCAAGTCAAACATTACCTTCCATCCGTCTTTTCGGTCTCCGTTAAGCCGAGCCAGATCAGTCTGAAGGCGATATCATTAACACAGACAAATCAGTTTCAGTCGTAACAGTTAGGTACAATTTTAATTACAGTTGTCAAACTTGATAAAGTATTACTGAAAATATCTCTTCAACTTACGACTAATGGAACATATTCCTGCTATGGGTAAAACAAATGTAACACAATTTATATGAGTTAAGTAAAGAACAGATTTATCATAAGTATAATGAATTATAGCGTAAACATTACTAAAAAAATTGTTTGATTCAGTTCATTTACCTCAGCAAACGAAGCATCGTATTTGGTACAAAGCAGATAAATGAGTTTTCCTATGTCACGTTTTTAAACAACAGTAGATGTTTGTATGATGGTATTTTCGTTACATGTGTCTATAAATAATCACAGAAATCAGGTGCCCCCCCCCTCGACAAATAACCGAGATCGTTCTATTCATTTCCCGAGATAAAAAATGTGTTTGTCATTCTACACAAATGTGAAGTGTAATCTAATTTTAGATACGACCTGTCTATCTCTTCTTCATTTATGTTTGGCTAGTTTGTTGAAGGTGAACCGTTTATTAAGTGTGCGCATATATATATGTGGATGTTTGTTCATCCATCTTTGTCTGCTTCTATTAGAGAAGTGTCACGTCGTCAAAACATGTATTAATACGTGTGTCTGTAATTTTTGTTAATGTAAAATAATGATAATGATAAACCTGTATATATATATATATATCCATAGTTTCATTGATGACCTTAGTTTTTGTGGAATGGATACTATATCTTTTTCATCAAAAAGAAAATAAAGGCAGATACACACATACATCATAGTAAAACTACACAACTATAACAATGTCTCCTGTTTTACAAATGACAAAATATAATGAAAGTCATAAGGGATTCTACGGAAATGTCTTCTTTGAAAATGGATTTTAATTAAGTAAACATAAATAATCAGTGGATATTTATTACATATATAATATATATATATACACACACATAAATACACACACTTGTATATGACACATAAACTAATGAACATAAAAGGACAACGGTGTATAATATACATTTATATTATTTTTTTTAAAAAAAGGATAAAATTATAGTATTTCCATTTGATTTGAAATGGATTAATTAGTATATTTTGATTTTGAACAAAAACGAATGTCTTCAAATTATCCACAATCTAATAAAGATAATGAAACTTGTCAACATGATTTATTACTTGATAAACAACGATTTAAAACACATAATAAACATAATAAGAGCAATATTAATGATAATCATTTGAAAATAGTATCAAATCCTATTACATCTTCACTGGGTCATAATCTACAACGTATCCAGTTGACAACTGCAACAACATTAAGTACAAGTGGTTGTCCAATGGAATATGCCAGAATTAATACAACAGTAGATATTGTTCCTTCTGGAATACAACAGAGTAAGAATAGAAGTTTAAATGCTGCAATGGTTGCTCATCTTCATCAATTAGAAGTACGTAATCAAAGATTGGAAAAAGAGAAAATTAGTCTTGAACATCAATTGGCTCATATTCTTAAACGGTTGACAACAGATCAAACTATTAACAAAAATGAACATTCGAACAATGAAAACAGAGGTGAAGAACAACAACAAAATCCATCATTTTCATGTATTAACCAGAGTGAACAAGCATTAGTTGAAGAGAAAGGTAATATTCATCGGTATAGTGAGAAATCATCATTGAAACATGCACCAATCGCTTGTTTTGATGATGTGTCAGATAAAAGAAGTTTACTCGAATCATTAAGTGGATTTAGTTTAGGTGAATATTCAAGCTTATCCGATGCTTACGATGATATTTGTTTAAATAAAAATCCTTTGAATGATGTAAATGATTCAGATTTATCAGAATTATTTTACACTGAACAAAAAACATTAGCCCATGATGATAGGTGTATCACAAATCAACTAATCACTGAACAATCAACACATAAAGAAAACAGCGTGACGAATCAAAATGAAGTTGATAATAAGCAATCATTTATGAAATTTGAGAAGGAAATAAAACAATCTAAAGAATATTTACCACTTTCGCCTGAGGAATTATTGATTTATCGACCGGATGATAAAGCGCATCATGATGACAACGATAACAATAGTGAAAGTTACTATAACATTAGCACATCATCGATTAGTCCATCACCGAAACCTGGGATTCAACGAAGAACATTATCATCTCGTATGAGAAGAGTTATCCCGACACGTAACGAAAGATTCTCTAGTTCACTCTCTGTTGAATCGTATGACTCATCAATTGATTCTATGATCATCAACAACCATGAAATGTGTGATAATGAACAGTTAATTAACTTAAATTATTATAATAACATGCATAATCAGTCTACATCCTTACCAGTCTCACCAGTTACCCCGAAAAATTGGATATCTAAAAACGATTTCTTAAAATCGATGAAAGATTATACAACGAAATCAAAACTTTCTTCAAAAATCAATACAATACTTGATTCAAGCAATATTTCTACACTATATTCGGGTGGAATACGTAAAAGTATTCACCAACAAAATAGTTCAAACATGAGAGGATCTAATATTTCTGAAGTTTCCAATCCAACTACTTTTAGTTCAAATACACCACAATCACAAAATAAAAATAGTATGATATCTATAAACAAAAATAACCTGAATAATGGTCCACCAAAAATTCACATATCAAGAAAACACTTATATGAACCAAAAGAATGTTTACAATTTAGTGATACAAGTAGTTCAATGAGTCAAACTGAAAAATCTGAAAATAATTTATTACAATCATCATTATCTCATATTAAAAATAATAAAACAACTACTTTAAATAATAATAATAATCAATCAATCAATTGTACTATAATATCTCATTTAAAAAAATCAATACAAAATATACAATCTACAAAACATAATATATCTTCAAATATAAATCAATCAACATACAATGTTCTAATGAATCATTTATCTTTTAACCAATCAATGATTGAATCATCAACATCATCATCATTAGAAGATCGATTATCATATATAAAATTAAATATAGGATCAATAAATGATTTTTTAAATACTAATTTAGAAACTTTGTTTTGTATTGATTTCAATGATTTATTAATTAATCAAAAAAATCAATTAGCTTTAAAATATTTTTCAAAATTTATTCAATCTATTGATGTATTTACGTGTATATCAGGTAATTCATATTTATTACAAAATATTCAATTAAATTTAATACATTTAATGCCTATTATAATAATAAAACAAACAAATGATAATAATACCATAATAAATTATGATCAATCAAGTGAAACAAATTCTGAATTAAGTTTCTATCAAACTATTAGTGTGAATCAATTTTCGGCAATAGATTTAAATAAAACAAATGATTCATTATCCATTAAATCATTAAAACAATTTGAAAATTTATCAAATAATTTATATAATTTAAAATTAAATACTATTGAATCATCTAATCAAATGAATTTATTAAAACAATCTAATTTATTTGATAATTTATCCATATTAAATGATATAAATAAATCATTAATATGTGAGAATTATTCAGGTATTTTATTAAAATTAAATAATCATTTAAAAATATGGCATCATTATTGGTGTATACTTACATCGAAAGGTTTATTTTTGCATCAATATCAATCAACAATTACATTGAATCAATCTACAATAATAAATCAACCAAAAAAAGTTATTCTTTATACAGATATTCATAATGTTCGTCGTCCAACAAACATGTCAACATCAATAAATCAATTAATATGTACAAGTTTACCTAAAAATGATTCATTATTATTATTATCATCTGGATCAGCAACAACAGCGACAATGTCAACTATACGTAACAATATAGAAACACGTCCAAATGTCAGTGCACCAGTTTCACGAAAATTTACATATATTGAAAGTATGCCTAAAATTCGTGTAGAAAAATATTTTGAACTGGTATTACATGATAAGAAGGTGTATCGACTACGTGGTGTAACTAGTCAAGAAACGACAAAGTGGTTAAGTTTGATAAAAAATATGCTTCGAATCAATGAAGCTGAACAGATACTGAATAAATATAAATCACAAATTACTAAAGAGGGTTGGTTGAAACGTGTAAGAAAAGGTCAGATTGCATGGTTTTGGTGTCGTCTAGCCGGTTTTTATTTGATTTATTCATTAAGTCCACAGAGTACAGTCCCGGTTGGTTGTAAAAATTTAAAAAATTCATATATACATGTAATTGGTAATCAAACATCTAGCCTAGAGCGCGAAGTAACACAAAGAACAAATAAACTATCCAGTATATCCACAGATTTTCATAATTCAGCCCAATTACTAACATCTAGTTCAGACTCAGATTCCCTTTTGATTAGTTTAAATTGTTCAAAATTAAATCAAGAAAGACAACAGACAATTAAAATATGGACACCGGAACATGAACCTATTTATTTATTATGTCCTACGGTTGAAGAATGTGAACAGTGGAGAGATAGTCTAATTCGAGCGACGTTACACTCTCCCACAATTATTGATTCTAGTGACATACAAAAGTCACCATTGTCATCATCAGCATCATCATCCCTTAAATTATTTGAAAATATTCGAGAAATATGGAAACAACTAGTAAATTCATCACATATAAATAATTTATATCATTCTATTGTTTCAATTAAAGAGCCTATTTCAAAAACTATATCAACTGAATACACTGAGATTAGTTTACGATTATTTAATCATTTACTATTTCTTTGTCATCCACAAATTGATTTAATTGAAAATTCAAATTCACGTACTATGGAAATACCATTGAACAGTTTAATCAATAGTTCACAATGGTTAACATTAAAATACTTAATTGTGAAACAATTAATATACTTTTGTACAAAATATCCCATTTTAAAAGATGAACTTTATTTACAATTAATTAAACAGGTCATTTTTTCTGGTATACATACAAAACAAATACCAAAAGATGCTTATATAATTTTATTTAAAAATAAAATTATAAAACGTACTTTTGCAGTACTTGCATGTACTAAAAGTCAAGAATTAACAGATGAGTCAAACATTATCACTAGTCATTTGAAATATTGTAATAATTTTAAACAGAGTGAAGGGAGTACTTTTTATCTTCAAATTGGGAATCGGTATAAACAATCATTATCTGAAGTTACATCTCAACTGACATCGTCACCGATAGCTAAACTAAATATACCACTAACTAATTTGAATAATAATCGAAAACCAGAACATTGGTGGCCTTCTATAGCAATGTGGGAATGTTTATGCTTATTTTTAGCATTTATGTTACCATCCGATCCAGTTGTAGAATGTCTTCAACAAGTTTTCAAGTTATACATGGATCCAATGCGTTTAATTTCATCAACAGGATCATCCAATGAAATTGATCCATACGAGAAAGGGAAATCAGAAAGTGTACAATTGAAAATAAGATATTTCACAGAAATCGCTGGCTATGCAGCATTTTGTCGTGACACATTAAATCGAACTAAACTATATGGTGGTCGCGATCAATACCCATCAGTTTTAGAAGTGTTCACTATATCCATTCGTAATCCTAACACTCATGTATATCCTTTCTCATTGCCAATTTACTTACCATTTGGATCAAATTATGAAGTGGTCAACTTTCATGGTAGTTCTACAATACAAGATTTACAAATACAAATTATTGAAAAACTTGGATTTCATGAAATCAGTTGTAAATATGCAATTCTATTTGGTATATATTTATGTTTAGGTGAATCAGTTATAGAATCTAAACATATTTATTTAAATCCACAATGGAAAATATGTGATATTATTTCTATGCATGAACAATTTAAATTAGAATATTTATTCAATAATAATCAATTAAAACAAGAACAAGAACAATCACAACAACAAATTGATTCAATTAGAATTGATCAAATTTCAGTTAAACTTTTATTTAAAGTACAAACATTTAAATGGAAAATTTTACGTAATTTAATATTAAATAGATCAAATATATTTTTATTAAATTTTATTGTTCATCAAATACATTCTAGTATATTATCAAATCATTATCAAATACCAATATATGGTATTGATTTTATTGATTTAATTGTTTATTTATGTCGCGCTGATTATTATGATTATTCAGAATTACAAAAACGTCATGAACATATAACATTTAATGAATTAATAAAAAATTATTTTCCTATTCATTGGTTATCATCATCGTCATCTTCTTCCTCTAATAATGATAATAATCATTCAATTGATTCACAATCATTTATAAAACTTAAATTAATCATATTAGATCGTTGGACAAAACTAACAAAATGTTCATTAAATTCAAAATTTCATTTAAATTTTAATAAAATAAATATAGATACTACTAATAAAAATGAGAATATTATAAATAAACAAAATCATGAAAATCAAATAGATTTAGCTACATTTTATGCTTGTTTTAATTATTTAAAACATTTAAAACATTTATTCTCATATAGATTTGCATGTTCGGCATATATTGCTCGTATAAATAATTTAACATCAATAAATAAAAATCAATTTATATGGATTGTACCACAAGATGAAAAAATCAATTTATTAACATGTGGTATATATAAATTAACAAATTTAGAAATATTCAATAAAATCAATATTATAGAATCAAAAAAAATTTATTGTATAAAATCAATATTATATAAAAATATTATATCATATGGTGGTGAAAAAAATGGAACATTTTTTCTTGTTTATACTGAAGATATAAATACATTACAACCATATACAACAACATCTAAACCTTGTACAAATCAAGACTTATTATCAAAACGATATATTAATCAAATGAAAGAACCGAATTATTGTCCATCTTCTTCTTCTTCTTCTTCACCTTCTTCATTATCATCATCAAATTTTATAAATAATAATAATAATCAAAAAAATATATCTCAACATCAATCATATCATTATAATAAAGAATGGAAATTAGCAAATACACAACAAAATGTTACAATCAAAAAGTTAAAATTTTTTCTAATCGATTTACATGCATTGATGGATTTAACAAATGTACTTACATTTTTAATCAATATACAAAATAAAAACTGAAATTAAATAGGAATAATGTATTTGTAAAATCAAGGAATTCCTTGAAAAAGCTTAGACCAGTTTGCCAGGCGAAACGTTAGATTTACTACAAATTTATTCGCTGAGATTTTACAAATATATATTATTCCTATTTAATGTCTTACATCAACTCGGCGCTCAAATACTGTGAAACTGTTCGCTCTAATTTAGACGAAAGTTCCTATAAATCTGAAATTATTTTAAAAAAAAGAGCATATACATTAAACAGAGGGGTTTCGGTATGTAGAAGTTTTTTTATGGAGAAAAATAATTTTGATCAATATAAATTATCAAAGGATTAAATTAAATCTTTATAGATGTGTTTATTATTATAGATGATGAAATGAGAAAGTAAATTTTCAACTTTTGTATTCTGTGATTTGTATAAAAAAATTTATTTTTTTAAAACATTTTATTATCATTTTTATAAAGAAATTTTCCCTAATTATATATATATATTCGTACATATCTTTTAGAAATACATTTTTGTACATATGGATCAATCATATATGGATCCTTTTGTTTGTGTACGATTAACTCTTCTAATTTCTGTATGTACAATTAAACTTTCCTCTCTTCTATTTTCACTATTATGGACGTACACACAGATCCACACATGCATACACATTTACTATAACAATCTTTTCAAACTTTCTGTTTTCTTAATGACGTTTTCCTTTTTTCAAATTGTTGTAATCTTACTTTTGTTTTTGTCATTGCTGCTTAGATAATCATTTTTTTTGTTTATTTGTCAAAAGGAAACATTAAGGATTTTACAAATTGTAGTATTTATGTTTAGTTTTTATTTAATAATTTAATATGATATAGTTCGGGGAAACGTATTTTCTTAAAAAATTTTTATGATTATGAACCATTTCATTCCTGACAACATAGAAATTATCATATGTAGGAAGAAATAAAGAATAAGCAAAATCATTCTCTATTAATTAGTGAAAGTCTTGTTTTATTTTGTCTCATTTGTACAAAGAATTTTTCTAGAACAATGTAAATAACTAAATAAATATTTTATTTATTTACTTATGAATTTTATTTATTTTTAAAAGAAAAAAAATTGATGTCAACTAATTCCATCACATGATTTAAAAAAAATAAAGGTACTAGTTTAATGGATTTTATGGTTGATTGTAAGTTGTATCTAAATTATAATAAGAAATAATTTTATTAGTTGAGATCATGAATCAATTGAAGCTAGAACACCATGGAAAACCTGGACTGCTGAGGATTCCCATAAAAGGACTAAACGGCCGTCCAGTGTTTCCAGGTTTTCCATAGCTTCAATTGATTCATGAACTCAACTATTGAAATTACTATAATATCCACAAAACCCTTTCTAATATTAATAAGAAGTAATTGAAAAAAGTATGTTTAATAAATAAAAAGTGATAAACAATTGATTATATATTATGATTAAATACAGATTTTTGAGAACATAAACAAACGTTTACGTGGTTAGCTAGCTACAGAGATACTTAGTATCAATCTAATTACATTCAAATGAGATAAATGATTGAAGCAAAAAGGAGGACTTATTCAAGTGTAGTGATTGTATATATTACAAGATTTAGTTGTTTCTTTTTCGTATGCAGTCGATAAACAGAAAGATAGATTAGTCGATAAGTAATGTCTTCAGGATAATTCTTAATGCTTTGTATGTCAATCGTCCTGATAACCGTTACTAGATAACTCTCAACAGCGTACAAATTTTATTATTATCGTATTTATTATCGTACAGCTCAGATAACAAAGTCACAAGCATAATAAGCGAATATGAACGGAATACGAGTGTGAGTGGAATGAATTATTAGGATTTAAGGAGTATATATATCACCGGAAAGTGAGTCAGTCATCAAGTTATTTAAGCAACCGATACAAGATAGTAGGAGGGTTAGTCATGTACGGTGTAACACGTGATCAAGCATACATACTCATACAGACATGATGATAATAACAATACAAAGTTATCTTAAAGTCGTTACTGTTTGAATGACACTGTCTACCAAAGTGGTTAATTGAGAGGCTTAACAAAATTAAATGTAGACAGACTCAAGTGTAGGTGACGTGTTACTGTCAAATGGTAATAGATAAGTGACTAGTTGTAAATTTCATATCAGAAAACCACAAAAATAATAGTCCTCTCAAGTTTAAAATAAATACTAGGTAGTCTACAAGTACCAACATGTCTCAGATCAACAGTCAATGATTTCCTGAACTTATACACATGTTGGTTTGACCTCTTCTAGCCTTCCTCCGAAATGTTCCAACGGATGCATCATTTCGTTAGCATTTCCTGTCTTTACAACTACGTGCAACGCATTCAAATTGCTAAAAGACCTTTTTACCGAGGTAAGTATTCTGAAGCCCCTAATTTATTACTTTTGACAATTATAAAAGAAAAAAAGCATGTGACCAACCCGTTTCTTCTGAATGTTCGAGAACATTAATTCTGAAGACGATGAGTGATGTAAAACTGACAGCTCACATTCTGGACGTGAAGTAGATTTGAATATAAGAAGTTAAGGTCTCTCAACGAGGAGGATAGCTTGGAATAACAATGCTGACATTTTAAAATCTAAACTATTTGTAATAAACCGCAAACTTGACATTGTAAGTATATATACATATATGTTTCAGTTAGTCTTGACTCAAGACAATAAAGCATTCAGTTCGTCTTGGTTTAGGATAACTCACCAATGAATATTGCTAGTGGTGAAATATTAATTTACATTATAATGAAATTCCAACAAAACTATTTAGATTTAAATAAGCATTGAATTATACAAATGGACAACTTTCACTTTTAGATAATGATATCTTCACATTTAGTAGTATTGTATAGGTAATATAATGAAATCGTTTGTTACTGGTGACAATGTAAGTTAAAACAAGAACATGGTTAACTTTTAAAGCCGTTTTTCAAACACTCAACCTACTTTGAGTAATGAGTAAACAAGTAAACATTATAATATTATCCTAGTTGAGCGCATTTGCTTTGTGATGGCCTTGAAATAAAAACAGAAAACCGAAATTAACATTTGAAATATAAACAAGATCAATTGGGTAAAGAGCATATTTCTCTGTGATAATAGTGGAAAAAAACAAAGAAAATAATTGTCAAGGAAATAAAAGTTCAATATTTTTTAAAATAAAACAAAAAAAAATACTGATCAAGGTCAAATGGTTCAAAAGTTTCGAGAGTTCATAGATTGTATTGGAAATTATTTTATACTTGAAGGAATCAATAGAAGATGTATTTAATCATTCATTATTATCTATTCCGCATTGTATTGTTTATTTATTATCATAACATTTAGGCTCAAATATAAATTTTCCTATAGTTTAGGTAATTATTATACTCGTGAAAAATTTCATTCATAAATGTTAAGATTACAGGGATAAGTCAAAATGTAAAACGTTAGCTGTCATTGTCTTGAATTTTCAAAATATAGAGTTTTGAATAGGAATTGATTTATCGATCTTTTTGTTGTATTTTAATATAGTACTATTTGTAAGCTGTAATTTAACCGTTGCTGTGAATTAATTGAGAGCATGTAACTCCTAGTTACGTATTTATTTAGATTTATTATATGTTTCATATAGTGTATTCTATGTATACAATCGTATGCGTTCAAAGTTAGAATAATAGAAAATAGTACAGGGTACTTATTTAGTCACTCTATCCTTCTAACTGGCAAATTTTGGAACAACCACATGTATTGTCCACGTAATCGATCGTCAATGTTTGAAGGAATTGTGTGTGAAGAGGACTAAATTTTATGAGGATAATAACAAATAAGGTAAGATGTATTACATGCAAACAACTAACTAGAAGTCATTTTTTAGTACCGAAGAGTGTACTGTCAAAACCGCTACCTATGTACTTTCATAAATATTGAATATATATTCATGTAAAACATACTTCTGTTTCCTACAAAATGAATATATATTTAGCGGAGCACGATTTCTTTCAAAAAAAAGTTTTTTATGTTATGTATGGTTGTAGTTTGTATGATTGACATTTCTCGTCATTTAGGGTTTTTATTATCAGAACAACAACCGCGCATAACAAATAAGATAAACATTGGAATGAAACTGACCATGGTTATCGCATTCAAAGCATGACTTCTACAAGCATTTTTTTATGAATATAAACATTTGTTCACTCTTTTTGACATACGGTTGTTTATAAGTTAAAATCATAATATTCGGGTACAATAAAAACAAACACACGTCACTCATGGAATGTCAATCACAGATATACAGTGGTTGGTATAGTAAGGGGAATTCTAGCGATTTATATAAAATATATATTTTATATTTCTGTGTTTGGGATTATTTTGGTGACGCATATCTTCTCATATGACTAATTGTTTAATACAGATGAAACATTCTCTTAGAAACAAGTCAAGATAGGGTTTCTTGTTTACAAATTTTTGTAAACGAAGTTACCACACTGGATCACACTTTTGCTGCCCATTAGCATTTCAAGAGTGTATAACTCAGAAACTATATGTTTTCATTCAATAATAATATCAGTCGTTGTTCATGGATTGTTAGCCACCTGTTTCTTGGCGGTTAAGGAACTTTTACAAATTTAACCATTCACTTCTCTATTCATGTGATATGTAGAAAACATACTTGTATTCATAAAATAATAATGTATTCTTAAAAAACAAAGCACTGACTATACATAGTTTCTCATTGCTCCATCGTTTTTAAAATATGATTTATGCATACAACTGTCAATGTGAATCAAATTTCGGAAAAATTCAGTATTTAAAACGTTTTTATTGTAGTTGATGAAAACAAAATAACGTATACAATTATGCTTTTTTAATTATAAGTATTATAGAAACTGACTACACTGTGTTTCATGTTGGTGGTGGTTGTCACCTATTTGATTTATCTCATAAATAAACTAACCCGGTGAGTTGTCTATTCCCTACCCAAAAATATACTAACACATAAATACATAAACTTGTCTATTTCTATTGGTTTTGATAACATAAATAGGATAAGCTAGTGATTTGAATGATTTTAAAATGAATCTATGCCTCACATAAAACTTACTTCAAACTGTGAAACTATTTTCATTTTTTTTTCAATGACAGTGATAGCTTTGTTTGAATTTCAGTAGATAATAATGAAGTGAGATTTTCAAAAAAATATGATTGGGAAATCAAAGGTAAATTTGTTTAAATTTATAGGAGACATCAAAAATCTTCTTTTTTTTTTACCTTTTTTTGTTGTTGTCGTTGTTGTTTAAATTCTCTGTGACATATTTGAATATTTAAAATTTAAATAATTCAAGTGATGACTATTCAGTTTTTTAAATTCATCTTATTTTTAATCATTATGGTATATGAATGTTTGATTTGAATAAAATTCATGTTACCTTTGATTTGAAAAAAAAATCTGAAAAAACTCAATAAACATTTCGATAGTTGAAATCATGAGTCAATTGAAGCTAGACCATAATGAAAAACCTGGAAGCACTGGAAAGACCGTTTTCGTCGTATTGTGGGACTCCTCAATAGTGTGCATCCACGATCCCCTCCTCGCGAAATTCGAACCAAGGACTTACTAGTCCCGCGCTAGAGCTTTTAACCGATAGACCACTGAGCACCACTGAGAACAATTGAATTATTCAAACAAAATAAAATAGAATGTTTAAATTGGGAAGCAGTAAATTTTATTGAATCAAGGTACTTACTGTGTAGGATTTTTCAAACTGTTTCATTGTTAAAAGTGTACATAACGCAACTATATTATCTAGATGAATTAATCGTGATTTCAACAATGAAAACTTTGAAACAAACATTTGTTCTTCAGTAAAAACAATAGAATAAAAATAAACTAACCCTAAGGCGTAAACTATAAATAATAATTGTAAGAGATTGAATGAGTCACAATCTGACTTAATTGATCTAGATAGCATAATTCATCGATAGAGATAGAATACATGAAATTTTTTAATTATACAAATAAATATTTTATGGTATCATTTCTACAATTTATATTTCTTCTTTTAATTTCCGGATGTTTTTTAGTAACTGACTGATTACAAACTAGAATTGACAAAAATTTCGAGAAGCATGGTAAACCAGAAAGTTGTGAACATCTGTTTTGTTCTCATTTAAAACTTATTAGCATTGAACATGTTGGCCAGATAACATCTACAACAACCTATTATGAGAGAGAACAGACCAACTTACAAATGAAGCGGAAATTAGGAAAAGATGTTGGAAGTGGATAGGCTATACATTGATGAAATCACCAAACTGCATCACGAGGTGAGGGCTAACTTGGAATCGTGAAAGAAACGGGATAGAGGAAGACCAAGAAACTCACTGCGCTGAGAATTGGAAGCAGACATGAAAAGGATGAATAACAACTGAAAAGGATTCTCGAGGACAGAGTTGTATGGAAAATGCTGGTGAGCGGTCCATGTTCCTCCACGAGGAGTTACAGGCGTAAGTAAGTAAGTGGCATTGAGCATCTTGGACTCGATAACAGATACTATTTTAAACACACAGTCATTTCATGGTAGAATGTAATTATTGCTCTCAATATCATTAGTGAGCATCGGGTTTGTATCTGACCTTATCAACACGATTATTCATATTGTTTTTGTCGACTATCAGAGAATCTGTCATAAAGCAGTCCAATAGCTATTAGAAGTATACTATTCGTTCTCTTGGTTTTCTAGAAATTTAAGGGATTAATGATGGTCATGGAAATGCAGAAGAATGTTTCATTCTAGTAACAGAGCTCTGTTTATTTTTCTGGTCTATCTTATTTGTTTTCATGTTTAGTGCGTTTGAAGGATAAATATATAAAGACTATGCAATGTATTGAATTAGGATTAAAAATCAGTAAATTTTTAGAAGTAACGTGAAGATGAGAGCGAGAAATAAATTATCCAGTGCTCACACACCAGTCGTTTCATAACACGATAATCATTGAACATTCTGATACGGTCATTCAAAACGATTATAGATTTTCCAGTCAATAGGATTTCTCCATCTTTATAATCCAAATTTAACTGATGCTCTCTTTGATACATTCTTAAAGTCTTGAATGAATTTTTGCCGTGCATGGTGTTTCTTTCAATAATTTGTAGAAGATAACCATTATCAATAAAATTAAGTCAAAAAACCAAAGTTCCTCTTTTTCTTTTTTCTAATGCATATTTCTGAGAAAAAGTACAGCAAAGTAATGGATTAGAGATCTTTTTATTTCAGAGGTTAAAATCTGTGAAAATGTGTTATCTGTCCATTCAATTTGGGTATTTTTATATAAACAAATTTTCCTACAATCATATGTCCTTTTTTTGTAAGTAAAACATTTAAAAATATGGCATTATGGAATGGTTTTAGAAAAATGTGAATCATTCTAACCGAAACATTAACTATCATCCGCATGTTGAATATATTCAATAGAAAACTATATTGGTGAGCAGGTATCGTTTATCAGAAGGGATTTTGTGGAGATTTTAGTAATTTTATAGTTCATGAATCAATTGAAGGCAGACCACAATGAAAAACCTGGAAGCACTGGACAGCCGTTTCGTCCCAGTACGGGACTCCTCAGCAGTGCGCATTCACTATCCAGCCTCGCGAGACTCAAACCCAGGACCCATCAGTCTCGCACGCCAGCACTTAACCACTAGACCACTGAGCTGCCATCCAGCGGTGTTAATGTCTAACTTCAACCAATCCACGAAATTGAGCAACCGTCCACCATTGTCTTCAGTGGGTTACCATCTCACAACAGACCTGGTTGCACTCCATTGGTCACTGTTTCTCTTTAGAACTCCAAGAAATACCTCTTGAAGCCAGTCACTAGGGAGCATATCATTATTATCAGAAGGGGTTTCGTGGAGATTTTAGTAATTTCAACGACTTTGGTTGATGGCTCAGTGGTATAGAGGCTAAGCGTTGGCGCGCGAGATTGACAGGTCCTGGATTCGAATCTCGTGACGCGGGATCGTGAATGCGCACTGCTGAGGAGTCTCGTACTAGGACGAAGCGGCTGTCCAGTGCTTCTAGGTTTTTCATTGTGGTTGAGCTTCAATTGACTCATAAATTCAACTATAAGATATCATTTAATCTAATGATGATTGGATGAAGATATTTTATTATCTACGTTGTTTCAATATAAAAAACAGCTCAGCTAGAAAATTACGACTATTCATTTGCCTACTTTAAATGAGTCCGTAAGATTTGACACTGAAACTTCTAAAAATTCTTTTGAGTAAGGGGTTGTGGAAGTTGTTGAATTTCATGGAAATCATGAATCAATCTAAGTTAGACCACCAAAGAAAATCTTGAGGTACTGGACAGCCGTTTATCCTAGTGTGGAACTCCTCTTTGGCAGTCCCCATCTACGTCTACGGACTTGGACGCTCGTTCTCGTGACCAGATGCCCGACCTCTAAACCACCGAGCTGGCATCTGACGGCATCAATGTCTAATTTCAACCAATCCACCACATTGCGTGACTGGCATCCACTATCGTTAATCGATATCTACAGACTAGTTCTCCTTTAACGACTTATTCGCAATATCGCAGAATATTAGGGACAAAAACCAACATTTTGTACGATGTAAATAATTTTTGTGAAGGTTTGTATTCTTTAGTTATTGACGTTTTTACCAGAAGTTATTAGTCACAGCAGGTATATAGGTTTTTTGAATGTCTGCCTCAATACTGCTCACAAATATACAAAAATCGAAATTGAAATCGTGGATCTTAGTGGAATTCGGCTAGTGAGTTTAATCTAGTTTGAGGAAGAAATCTCAGCTGATTATTCTCTAAATGCTGTTTTGATTTTTACAATGAAACTGATATTTGATTGGGGCTTGTTATCTATTAGTCTACTGTATCATGGTAGTTACCAACTTATCCCATAAGTATAACTTTTATCAGTATTTATTAAAATTTCCATTTTTTTCATGGTTGATAGTTAGAAGTGACTTGATTAGTCTCTTTTAGCTAATAGTTTTCATACAAAGTTATTTCTCTCTGTAAATTGAATTTCTATTAGGTTTAAGACTGGGGATGCTAATTTATAAGACGAAATACGCTTATCACAGCATAAACTATAATATTTGTTCAACCTTACAAAATCTGTTTGAAGTTACCCTGAATTATACTTTACCAGTCAATAACCACATCATATAATAGTTAACTACTGGAAAATTCGATAATCTGAACAGTTTTCTACTTGAATACTCTCAGTTTATTTATTATTACTAATTTCTATAGTGTTTGTTTGCTTCTCACTCGTTAATGAATATTTGATGAACTAGATGTTTGTCCTACAGTTTCAAGGGTCAAATCTGAGGACAAACGGTCATCTCTAATGATGATGATGTTGATGGTTATAATCATTAAATTTTACAGTGTATCTGACTTACTTTGTGACCTACAATATAAATAGGTTATATTTCTTTTTTTTTTGAAAAATCTACTTCCTTTCAATCCTCTCTCCATTCTTTCTTGTAGTCCGTCTCTTGAAGTTAAAAAAAAAAAGAATCAATCATCCCCACTCTCCTTTCTGTAAGTTCTTTTTTAGTCAGCATATTCAATATAGATTGAATTATTGATATCTTGTCCAAAGATTTTTTAACTGATTAGATTTTTATCAATAAATTAATATACCTATATTCACCTATATAGGTGTTGAGAAATGTGAATGAAGTTTGTAAATGCTGAATAAGTAGACAGAAACAACGAATTTTCCAGCATTATATTTCTAAAAAGAAAAGAATTAAATGTTAAACATAGAGTTAAGCGAGCTATTTATGTGAATACTTATTCTGACGATACTATGGAGCTAGAAAGAAAAGTTGAAATAGTTATGTGATTTTTAAGGGTTTCATTGGCTTTATTCCTTTAATATGGAATTTCTAGCCTTGAATTATATAATTTTCGAGTTTACTGACTGTCATTATTCTATTTTGGCAAAGCAAGGGCAGCATTTCTACAATTGAAGAACATATGGAACTCAAAACAACTCTCAACCAATTTCAAAGTCAGAATCTTCAATACGAACGTCAAGACCGTCCTACTGTATGGAGCTGAAACGTGGAGAACTACTACATCCATCGTCGATAAGGTACAAGTATTTATAAACAGTTGTCTACGCACAATACTCAACATCCATTGGCCGGATACTATCAACAACAGCGTTTTATGGGAGAGGACAAACCAGCTTCCAGCTCAAGAGGAAATTAGAAAAAGACGTTGGAAGTGGATAGGACATACATTGAGGAAATCACCAATGTGCATTACAAGGCAATCCCCAACTTGGAATGGTGAAGAGAAGCGGAAAAGAGGAAGGCCGAAGAACACATTACGCAGTGAAATAGAAGCAGATATGAAAAGGATGAATAACAACTGGAAGGAACTGGAGAGGAAGGCTCAGGACAGAGTTGGATGGAGAATGCTGATGTGCGGCCTATGCTCCTCCACGAGGGCTAACAGGCGTAAGTAAAGTAAGTAAGTAAGCATTATTCTATTTATCAGTCAATGAATTTCGATTTGGTAGTTTTGATATATCGTACCCTCTGCTATAAATGAAGGTCTCGAGCTTCTTAATTGACGTTATAGGTTATAAAAAATTTGTAAATCAAGATGAAACACTTATCCACTTTTTACTGGTCTTTTTCATAGTTCTGAAATTCATGATGGATAAGTTTGTGAAATGAAGCATATTATATTAGCTAATAAATACTATCACTCGAATGTTAATATTATCTGAGAAAATATACTGCGAGATTATCATATTCTATAACTTTGAGCAAATTAAAAGAAATATTTTACATGGTTGGCGGACACCTTTTACAATTTAGTTTAACAACTCGAATGAAATGTTGACTGTGATTTATTACCAGACATAAAAATGACTCACTTTTAGTGTTTTCAGAATTGAATAGGTATATATTTGTTCGGACACATAATTCTTGCAAATCTTGTTATTGGTAATTATGTCATCTTGATTATATTAGGTTACAGTTAAAAAAACGAGTAAGTGGTGCGCATTCCTGTCTTGTCAGGTCTTACTAACTGAATTTTATTATATCGTGATGATTGTTGATTTTCTCAACAAACTTTTAGAACATCAGCGTAATCTTAAACAACAACAAATTCATGCAAGTTTGATTAACGACTCAAGATTAAAACATGGTACTTTGCCAGCTTTCCCAAGGAGCTCCGGAAACTACAAATGCCTAGAATCCTAGTACAAGGGTTGAATGATGAGATATATAGGTATACACGCTCATGTTAACACTAGTACTTCATAGTACAGCAACTTTGTGGAGGTTGTCCAGTGCGTAGTTTACTTCGAGGACTGACTTCAGACAGACATTTATTGAAAACCGGAAAGCACTATACACATATTTTCTTTTAGCATGAAAATCCTCAACGGTCTAAATCTACTACCCTAACAGTGATTATACCCAAAACATTCAGGCTTCGAGGGGAATATTTAACATTCAGTCTATTAAGCTAAGATTTAAGTATTTCAATTTATAAATGCAATCAATTCACTATATCCTCCGATTATTATTCATTACTATTGAGCATAGTTACCTTACCTCCGACATGGTTGAATTCCATTATATTTAAAGTCCATGTTGATGTGATATAGACATCAATGTATGTTTGATTTATTTAACTCAAGTTTAAAGTATGACCATTGAAATGTGTTGAATATATGTATAATTTCTATCATCATTGGAAACTAACTTTTGAGTTGTAAGATATATAAAAATAGTTACAACGATTATCGGGCGCCTAACAAATACTCGTGAACTACAGCAGCATTTGACTCTGTAGACAGAGAGGTTCTGTTACAGTGTCTGTCATTAAAAAGTGTACCTCAGAAGTACATAAACCTTGTGAAGGCTCTTTACTCGAATACTACTAGTCGAGTGAGAGCTTATGGCTAACTGTCATCTGATTTTGCATCCTCAAGTGGTGTCCGGCAAGGCTGTCCACTATCTTCTTTAATTTCACCATATACCTACTGCCGGAAAGGACTTTCACGTAGTCTGAAGTTTTTGGGATTGATCTACCAGGAGGTCCACTTATTGACTTAGAATACGCAGATGACATGGTTCTGTTTGGTGAAAACGGTGATAAAATGCGGAGTGTTTTGGTAGCACTGAGCAACAATGACAGGATGTTTGAGATGCGTTTCTCCCCGTCCGAATGCGCATTGTTGCTTCAGGACTGGCCACAACACTGAACACAACACCTAAACTAAGGATAGAGAGTGAAGTAGTCTAACGCGTCTACAACTTCACTTATCTTGAAAGTCTGATCAGTCCTAATGTGTTGGTGTTCGACGAAACCTATGCACGGATTCAGAAAGCTCGTCTGGCTTTTGCCAACTCACGTCACTTATGACGAAGTAGAGGTATCCATCTATCGATTAAAGGACGGACATACTGCTCAGCAGTTCGTTTTGTTCTACTTTACGGCTGCGAAATGGGGCCATTAAAGGTAGAGGTCACGCGTACGTTACTAGTACTTGACCACAGATGTATAAGAAATATTACTCACATCTTTTGGGATCAATGAGTAAGTAATAGCGCGGTTAGATGTAAGGTATTAGGGAATGATGGTAAATCATTTGATGAGGTTGTAAATCCTCATCGACTGAGATAGCTGGGCCATGTATTTTACATGCACAACAACCCGCTACCACGACGCGCTATGCTGACTAGTTTTGGAAACGGATGAACGAGAGTCACGGGGACGAAACCAAAACGTGGCATCAAATAAAAAAATCCATAACTTCTAGCCTGAGCCATGTTAGTAGATGCTTACTTAGTTGGGGTTCGCGTGACTACCGTAACCAATGGTTAGAGACTGGGTGACATGGCTGAGAATCGATCACAATGGCGTAGGTGTATGTACTGTTTGTTTTCTCTCAAACTATGAGACTAAAATTACTTTATACCTTTTTTCCTACGAAATAATTCTTTCTCCGTGTATCATATCCTTATGTGCTATCATTGTCTACATATATTACTACCATTGAGGTGACTGCCTCTATGAATTCGGTGTTCATCTCGTCATGCTAATTAGGTGTGCCAACTTGGACTGGTGTATATATGCACCTTGTCCTACGTTGTAGCTGACCGAGTGACAATACTCTTGATGCGTTAAAATTAGTGTTTTGACAAAATAATAAAATGACTGTTTTTATATTCATATAAATTAATATTTATTACTGATTACCAAGGTACACAACTAGGTGGCTATTAATTATTACAGTGATACATTTTAATGTATATACCGCACACATCAGATATCTTTACACTTGAACATAAAATATTCAGTAATGTGGAAATTTTGATGTTTTTCTTAATAGGAGAAATAAATCTTCTCGTATAGCTAATGCAAAGAAATTACCTCCTTTTTTTTGATAAAAAACGAATGAAAAGATTATCAAATTAAATGATTACAGAGCAAAATGATATTATGTTTTTGTGTTTATTCGACATTATTATCTGGAATCAAAAATGATTAAAAAAAACAATACTGTCAGTGATAGAAGAGAGCGAAATTTCTTGCTGAGGCACATAACTAGTTGAAAACGTTCATTAGTTCTAACCTCTGATAAGTAGTGGGAAAAAAAGATAATTGGATCAAAAAAGATAGAGGACGGTTTAGTTGACGATCGTAGGCAGCTTTCACTAAATGCAAGTGTTCAATTATTAATAAGTTGATGTGTGAAGAAACAGTGTATCATTAATAATATCATTTTAGGTATAATTAATGTGGAAATAGTATAGAGTCTTTATGGTATAAAACATGGATTGGTACATGTTAATAAGATCGGAATATTATTTTGTTTGGATTTAATGGAATGTGAAACTTGTGGTTAAAAGCTAGACAGGATGTTAACACTCTCTCCGTTACACTGTAACAGTAGCCGTAAATTTTCTATCAGTTGCTTCTCTTTTAATTCATTTTTTTCTCATATCACTTTGGTCATTATTATTGCTTATATAAAATTTATCTATAATGTTTAATACGTTTTACACACGTATAGTTTTTGTGCACAAGACGTTAAAGATATTAATGGTTTCCAGGAGACACGATCTGTAGTCTCTAAAAGATCCAGATAAAAACCTTACTGCTAAGATGTTACGGATGTAAATAATTCTTTTTAGGACTAGGCTGTGTAATTGAATGGACCATCGAATGTAAATCGACGATCTGACAGCAGAGTTGAGATATTTTCGTCCATTAACTCAAACAATTAGAAAATCTAACAAGAGAAATTATTTTATTACCTTTTAAACAGTATTATATGGCCTGATACGTAGATTTTGATCATACCATTCGTGTTTGTAAATTTGAATAGCTACATTATCAAAACGGAGTTAGCTACAAGTGGCTTTATGTTCACTTCGTCTAGGCTGTTGGAGAGATTAAGTTTCTTCTTTTCTGAAATTATCTTTATGGTTGTTTTTCGAGCAAAAAAACCATTTATGATTTGATCAATCAAGAAAAGACCTACAAAAAAATTATCTATACAAAAATCATTCACACTAATGAGTACATTTCGTAACTATACCATATAATATTATTTCCAGCTTATGAATGTTATTCTTGGAACAGTGAATACATTTTAGAAGTTAAATTGAGTTACTTACATCAAATAGTGAGGATAATGAAATCAGGACAAAGAAAAATTTTTAAAAACTGAATTAACGGTCTGCTAATTATTTTCAATTCACTGATAAGGATTTTTGGGCTGAGCTATTCAATCCCAGTGTTTTCATAGGGGTTGACCTATTTAACTGTGGTTGAATAATCGGTCTTTAGAGAATTGGTTCCACAAGAATTTTCCAAAGTTCTGTTCACAAGCTTTGACTGTTAGACTAAAGTAAATGGAAGATCAAAACAAATGTTTGCCATTAATGTTGAATCTGTACTAAAAAAATAATTCAGTGTGTGTGAAATATCAGTCGTTGTATTTTGATTGAGAAAGTCAATGTTAATTTAAACATCAGAAAACACTTATTATCTTGGATTGTACTCATTATGGATAATTCAGAATGCGAAGCTTTCGAACTAGAGAAAATATTTTGCCCACTTGATGTTGGTCGGTATGTCGAAATAGATAATGTCTAGAACGTATTTTTTATAGTAGACATCATTAAGTGTATTGCTGATAATTCATGACGATTACTAGTCAATCAAACTTAAGAAACTCCAACTAACTTAC
Organism: Schistosoma mansoni; assembly: GCF_000237925.1. Classification (NCBI taxonomy): domain Eukaryota; kingdom Metazoa; phylum Platyhelminthes; class Trematoda; order Strigeidida; family Schistosomatidae; genus Schistosoma; species Schistosoma mansoni. Next base: position 306,690 of record NW_017386035.1, on the reverse strand, counting down.
TCCTGTAAACCCCCATGGAGAAGTGTGGGCCTATCACCAGCATTCTTCATACTATTCCGATCAGAAACATTCTTCCCAGTCGTCTCCAAACACCATTTATTCTTTTGATGCTTGATCCCAATTCTCGAATCAATATGTTTCTTGGTCTTCCTCTTTCCCCTTCCTTTCATGATTCCACGTTAGCGCTCACATCGTGATGCAGATTGGTGATTTTCTCAATGTACGCCCTATCCACTTACAATATCTTTTCCTAATCTCCTCTTCATCTGGAAGTTGGTTTGTTCGCTCTCATAATAGGTTGTCGCTGATGGTGTTCGGCCAATGGATATTGAGTATCTTGTGTCGACAATTGTTTATGGATACTTATACCTTTTTGATGATGGTTGATATAGTTTTGGAATTTTCAGCTCCATACAGTAGAACTATCTTGATGCTCGTATTGCAGATTGTGACTTTGATATTGTCTTGGAGACAGTTGTTTTTATTTGCGTATGTTGTTTCACTGTAGGAATGCTGTTTTTGCCTTGCCAACCCTTGCCTTCACACCTGCATCCGATGCTCCTTGTTCATCGATGGTACTGCTCAAGTAAATGGGAATTTCTACCTCTTCCAAATTTTCTCTGTCATGAAAAGTCCCTAACATCTATGTTTATTTCCTGACAAGTTATCCACTGCTTGAAGTTATTTAGATCTTTTTCATTATTTGTAAAAGCAGTCGTAGGTATGGGGATATTAGATAATCAATACTGCTTGCTTATTTGCTTGAAATTACCGATATAAACTGCACCCAAACATTGCGATTTTGTGATAATTTTTTTCCTCAGCTGGGAAAACACTGTAGACTAGAAAATAATGGAGTGTTATTTTGTTTCAATTAGTTGCAATACTTTAGCAACGCAAGCTTACTTCTCCGCAGCGGGTGGAACTCAGGATCTTCAGGGATTGCTCAGCGTACTAATTTTAAACTATTGAGTTACCATCTGACGGTCAAAGTGTCAAACTTCAGTATTTGGGCTACATGAAGCAAACATTTATCCATTCCCCTAGGCGATGGCTGTTTCGTCGACAATGTGGTCAAATAGGGCCGTTTACGACTTTGAGAGACATCACCAATATTCTAGTGTAAAGTGATGGGCTCACACTACCGATGTGTATTGGAATTAGTTGTAACACTTGTCTAGTTCTCTATGATTTTCAGTGATGTTACAACAAAGAAAGTCACGTTTATATTAAAACTATTCTCTACAACCTATTCATCTTAATACAATATTCCTTTGTAAAAATATTCTTTAAGGCACTTCCAAGAGGTCATTGATTACTAAAAGTTATAATTAAATAAAATTTATTAAAAAAGTCATTGTGATTCTTAGGAGTAAGCAGTTATCTATTTCAATAATAAAACTAAAACTTTTCTTTAGCTAATCAGTGATGTAATTATAATTTATTATTATGCACACACACACACGCTGAAGTCGGGTTGAAACAATAGCCAAAAAATCTTATCATTATATTTGCTTCATTCTAATTAGGTAGATATATTTCAAGTTTCAACGCTTTCAATTCAGTAAACATACTTTATTTCGGCTTTTTTATATTTAGAATTCAATACAGTCTGGTACTATTTCACAAATCTCATATTTATCTGGTTGTATTTAGATTATCTTTTTAAAATTATGTCGCATGGAATAATTTTTTTCAAGCTTTTATCATCATAAAAGTTATGATTCTTCTATTATCAATAGTTAATACTGGAATGTTGAAACGTAAACATCGGGTGCTTTTCTATTGTTTAGGTTTAGTGGGTTTAATTTAATAAATTTTAATGACTGAAGTATTGACATTTAATAGTAAAAAAAAAACTTTCTAAAACTTTAAAAGTAAAATGGTAACCATTCAAAAAAAGTTATAGAGAACAATTTGCTATGAGCTTTGTGCTCAATAGAGTTTGATAAAGTAATTTGAAAAAAAGAAATAACTTCCATAAACCGTCGTATTTCGATTTCATTTCCGTAATCATCATCTTCTTTTACATTCTTTACTGTTTACTTTATCTCCAGTATATCATCTTCATTATCATTGACATCAGGGCATTAAGTAGGTGAGACAAGAGTTATTTTTCATTTATTCTTTATCCTCTAGTTTACTTACTTGTTGACGTCAAAAATATAACTAACCAGAAACTTATAGAGGATGGTAGGTAGTAGAAGAATATAAGACTTTCAACTTTTCATTTATTTAGTTAGATCCATCTGCAACACTAATGTTGTTTAGATTGAAACTCTAAATAGTATTCATTGCTTTAAATTCAAGATATTGAATAACGATAATTTAAGTGAATATTAGTCGTTATTGTTGTTGTTAGTTGTATAAATATTATCATTTTCTAGCTCACTGATACAAAAAGAAAATCGACTTTGTTTTAGACTGCATTCATACTTCAATTTCAGTGAATAATCTGTAACAAACCTTATAAGTTTAATAGATCTATAGCTAGATTGACAACTCATCGATGGTGTTTACAAGATCTGTAAAAGACCGTATGATTCAATTTTTGATTAAAATGTTTTACACATCTTTCTTGATGAATTCCGACCAAAAAGGTTTTGGACTAGGAACCTATATTTCACTTTTATATCTTAATTATTGTAGAAGTCAAACTAAAACATTTTATTGTTACCATCCTGTAGCTTAGTTATCCACAGATTCTAATCATTGGGATGATCAATAGGACAGAAACAAATTATCTCAAAGTATATAACTAAAGGAGTTAAGTTAAAAATTTTAACACAAAATAAAAGCGGGTTTTGTGGAGATTTTAGTAATTTTAGTAATGCGCACTGCTGAGGAGTCCCACAAAAGGACGAAACGGCCGTCCAGTGCTTCCAGGTTTTCCATAGTGGTCTAGCTCCAATTGACTCATGATATCAACTATACAAAATAAAAGTATCTTTTTAGTGTTGTATTCAACGGTAATCAGACCGAAGTAATTTTACTATGGTCAATTCAATAATTATATGTGTTAGACTTTTAAAGTTCAAATGGAGGTAAATAGTGATGTTCGCATCAAATTGTTAGTGAGGATTACAAAATTAAAAAAAGTTGTCAAAATATAGTTTTAATTTTAAATCAGCATCTGCTGCATGGTTGTTTCCAGTCTAATTAAAAAACTACTCAACAGCAAACATTCTCTATTCAATACAGGATTGAATCTAAAATCCTAATATTTTTCAGCTGTCGCGATATCATTGAATCACCTTGTTTGAATTTAGAACTTTAATGTTTAAAGTTTTGCTCTGTTGAACAGTGAAAATCCAGACTAGATCACTTGTCAACTGTTTTATAACGTTTAGTTATTTTCTCAATCAGTTAGTCAGTTATTGACAAACTGGAACATGTCAAAAATGATAGTGTTCAGTTTGCTATAGCACATCAGGACAGATGAATTATATTGTAGTGAACAAGAAGATGAGTGGGGACAATCGAATGTATTTTTGCACAAAATTACAGTATATATCACTAAAATATGAGAACCATTTAGTAAATAGTTAGTTTGTAAACTATCAATCAACTGTCTCAATCTTGACCGTCCCTTCTGCAAATATCAGTCCATAGTCTCCGATTATTATTGTTCATGCAATTTCACACCGATTTCGTTTCGTTTCCGTTCTTTCCTTATCGATCTTTTAGTGAAATACATTCTATCCCTGACCGTCGTCATATGCTACTTATGTGAATGTAAGCAACCAACACTACAATATCACCAAAACGAATACCGTAGTAGTACAGATGATAATAGAATATTAGGTATACATAAAAGGGCTTGTTAAAGTTCAACTTCTAAAATAATTGACCTTAAAACATGATTTTTTTACAACTATTTTCAACGAGTGATATGAGGATTATTAGTTTTGTATTTTATATGCACACCATCAAACAAGCAGATAAATAAACGGATTTAGCTGTAATAGTAGTTTTTGCTATAAGGTATTATTCATCAAACAACTGTTAAAGTTTATCGTATGCTACGACTGACAGATACGTTTAATATTTTTCGGCTCCATGCAACGAACAGGTCAGCCTTAAGAATTTGTTTCTTTATTTTGAAGACCAGAATTGTAAACCTAAAAACCTTCAGCGTAAAATGGACATCGTTTTAATTGTAACCTGTGACCTACCTATCCCCTTGTCGTAAATATGACTGTAATAAACAATATTGATAGTTCTATGCTTTTAAATAGAGGTACGACATTAAATACTCTTGTATAGAAGTACGTTTTATAATTTAATAAATACCAGTGATAATATGTTAGATTCTAAATCGTTAAGGCTTTGTGTCCGAACCCGATCCTGATTCCGTTTTCCCTAATACACAGTAATAGGCCCAGTTCTTATTTTATTTGTCTATGTTTTTAGTCAGTTTTCCGTTCCTATTATGTCAAACACACTGCTTACTTACTTACGCCTGTAACCCCTCGTGGAGGAGTATAGAACGATCACCAGATTTCTCCACATGATTCCATTCGGGAAAATTCTTCCCAGTTGTTTCCAAACACCATTCATTCTTTTCCTGCATGATCCGATTCTCGACACAATGTGCTCCTTGGTCTTCCTCTTTTCCGTTTCCTTCGCGATTCCAAGCTAGCGCTCACCTCGTGATGCAGATTGGCGATTTCCTCAATGTATGTCCTATCCACTTCCAACATCTATTCCTTATTTCCTTTTCTTTTGAAGGTTGATTTGTTCTCTTTCATAGTAAGTTGTTACTGACGGTTTCCGATCGATGTACATTGATTATCTTGCGTAGACATTTGGTAATGAATACTTGTACCCTTTTGATGATGGTTGATGTAGTTCTGGAAGTTTCAGCTCCATACAGTAGAACTGTCTTGTCGTTCGTACTGCGGATTGTGACGTTGATATTGTCTTGGAGACAGTTGTTTTTATTTGCATATGTTGTTTCACTGTAGGAATGCTGTCTTTACTTTGGCAATCCTCGTTTTTATGTCTGCAACAGATCCTCCACTCAAACACATTAGCAGGCATCTAGATCGATAGTCAAAGCACGAATTATAATGACATCATTTCAGTATAACTTCGAATGTTTATTCCTCGGTTAATTTAATAACTTTGTCTTCCAAATAAATCCTGATTACGTTAATTATCACAATTTTGACAGAACTTCTTCATTCTTGCTAACATTTTTCACAGCTAAGCATTTATTATAAATCACAACTATGATTTCAACAAAATCTTCATGAAAAATAATTCACTTATAAATGACAGTGTCAATAAACACACAGTTCATTAATTAAGCTAACCAATCTACTGTAGTGACTATGACCGAATTAAAGTGGTTTTGAGCGGTAAACAATCGTTCAGCAAGTTGATTTAATATTCACTGTCTTAAAATAGTTCGCACAACATTATGACTTAAGTCGTAGTTAGCAATAACGTAACTATAATCCTGTATAAATGATACAAGAAACTGGTCCATATCTTCCAAGGTTAACAACACAGCTCTGAGTATGATATATAGGGAGATTTTGTCTACAGCCTCTTAGAAAAGCCACAAAGATGAATATTGATTGAACATTAGAACAATATAGATTTTTAATGAGAACTTCACGTAGCATGCAACTAGTCTGTGGTAAAAATAATAAATAATATATCTCTATGAATATTACAAATAAAGAATATATTTTAATTATTTAAAATCCCATCGATAAGATAAATAATTTCGCAATCCAATTCTCAGCATGATCAGTATATCACAATTGGTATATGTTAGCTTAAAATTAGTTATCATTATCGATCAGAATAAATATACACTTCTAAGAATGCTAATTTACACTGACACTCACATAAACATAGATAGGTATTCATTTTGCAATGTTAGGTGTTGAATGCTTAATGAAAACAGATATACGGTAATATTTTTTATAGGAAAACAAATGGATGTAATCTTTGCTTTCTGTTCTTTTTTGTGTTTTTTTTGTTACCTGTTAGATATTTTAATTTATATTGTAAATAATAACAACAACAATTTTCCTTTTGATTTATTACATTGATGTTTCGATTTCGCTCCGGTGTTTATGTTTATGATATATGAACGATATATTTTGGTTGAAAACTTTACACAATATTATTAAATTATTGTCATAGAAATGCCACGTATTGAAAGTGTACCTAGTGTATCCAATAAATACATACACTGAGCTACTATCAATTACGTTGTGTTTAAACTTCCATCATCTTGATTTGGAATCATTTTGATAGCCAGTGTTAATTCAGTAATTAACCGATGAAATGAGCATATTTGGTAATGAATGTGTTAATTAGTCATTTTTGTTACAGCCTTAGTTACTACGATAATATCATTAAAAAAATATTTTATACATCATGTCAACTTAATACAAATTATTTGGGGTTTGTAACAAATCGTTTTCAAAAAGAACTATATGTTTGGAGATGGAGGTTTGTCGACAAAACAAGCTAATTATTAATTTTGAACAGATTTCAATAGTTTACTTATTAATACAGTGTAACGTTTATATAAGACAAAGTTCAAAAAATGTACCGTATGACTTAAAAAAGCATCACTTCCTATACACATTAATTGCCAATATTTATCATCCGAATTTATATATTAGGGTTTAAGAGGTATTTAGGCACGTTGTTGTAACAAGTTGAAAAACTTAGTGCTCTTTCAAAGTTTAAAATGCCTTCTTACAGTAAAGTGGTCAGATATATTTCATTGTTGTCCTGTTCTGGATGTAGCCAGCGTGGCAGTAGCCTCTTCAGAAGGAAAAGGAAAACCACAAAGACAATACATCGAGCATCAACAAAATCACTCTTGATGAATAAGCACTGGGAAAGGTGGAAACGTTTACGTATCTGTGCAGAACCATGGATTAATAAGTGGGTCTAATTCAGATGTGAAGTTGCGGATCGGGAAAGCAAGATCAAGATTCCTACGTATAAAGGACATCTGAAACATAAAAAAGCAATCAGCTAAAACCAAAGCTAGAATTTTCAAAACAAACGATAAGACAGTTTCATTGTACAGAGCCGTAACTTGGTGAACTACCATAAATATCACCTAAAACGTACAAGTATTTGCAAACAATTGTCCACGCAAGATACTGCCAATCAATTGACGAGAGGCCATCAGGAGAAACCTAATGTGACAGAGAATAAACCAGCTTCTAGCTGAATGGGAGATTAGGAGAAGACTAGGGAGGTGGATAAAACCCATATTGTGGAAATCGTTAGACTGAATCACAATGCAAACACAAATTGGAATCCTGAGGTCAGAAAGAAAAGAGATAGACCAAAGACCATATTGAGGTGAGAATTGGAGGTATATATCAAAAGAATAGATAGCGCTTGACATTAACAGAAAAGCAGATCTCAGGACAGAGTTGGTTGGAGAATCTTGGTCGGTGGCTTATGATCCAACAGAGGTAAAAGGCGTAAGCGATTTGGGATGTGGCAATGGCCTTGAAATGGAGATATTATTGCTATGTGTCACTGAAATTGACAGTTTTTATTTTATTTTTCATCAAAGAACATCTCTAAACTCATCATAATCCAGAGCTGTATACAAGATGTTTTCTAAAGACAAGTACCAGAAAAGAAATGTGCACAAGCCAAAAAAGCAAATGCTAATGAAAATCTATATGGAAATCTCTTAGTTTCTCTTGAGATTGTTCGCTAGCTTCGAATAGATTAAGATAGATCACTGAAGATATCAGATACATTATTAAAAATCTATTCTCTCAAACCGTAGCATTTGTATCATAGTCCTGCCTTTTTCTCACTTTTATATCATACAATTTTATTGGATTATCTGTAATAATTTAAATTACATTTTTTTGATTATTGGTTTATTTGATTAATTTTGTGTTATCGCACATATTCTGATGATAGTTTTTTTCACATTGTAGCGTAAAATAAAGGAAACATTGTAGATTGTTCGTCATTCGAATAAAATAAAATTTTGAAAAATTGACTATTTTACTGTTGAAACATACATACCCACGTACATACATCTATGTTTTCATTTATTTCTATACACGAAAAAAAAATAAAAAAAAGGTATACATATATACACAGAGCAAATTAATGTGTATCTATGACCTTTGCCTACACATCGACCACAAAAACAACAGTTAGGGAAAGAAAAAAACAAACAAACGACAAAATAAGTAACAAACTGTTACAAAAAAGGAGAAGAATCACAATATTTTACTGATTGAACAGAATAGTGTTTCACATTGATTTTTCTCTCTGTTTATTATTCTGGTCGATTAATTCTGTATTATGAATATATAGGTTTAGTTAAGAATAGTTGTTATATAGATTTGTTTATTTTATGGGTGCTAACAATGACTGTGAAGCTTGAAAATGCAAATCATGGGTAATTTGTTGTTCTACATATATGGTTAAGTGTTCGGTGCATTCATATTTGTTTATAATACAAATTTACAACGTCTATTAGGATAATTATTTGAAATGTGATTAGGATTTGGTGTAACTTATAGTTTTATATAGTTAAGATCATCAGTCAATTGAAGCTAGACCACAATGGAAAACCTGGAAGCACTGGACAGCCGTTTCGTCCTATTATGGGACTCCTTAGCAGTGCGCATCCACGATCCGGCTTCGCGGGATTCGGACCGAGGACCTACCAGTCTCGTGCTAGAGCACTTAACCGATAGACCACTGAGCCGGCATCCAGCGGTGTTAATGTCTAACCTCAACCAATCCATGAAATTGCGCGACTGACTTCTATAGTACTGAGGTAGATACCTGTCTCTACCTGACATGGATTAGCTCCACTGGCCACGACTTCTCACTAGAACTCCAGGAATTACCTCATGGAGCCAGTCACTAGTGAGCATAGTTTTAATAGGATTCAACAAGAGATTGTTATTAGAAAGTCTGATCGATCGCAGTCCTAAATATCGATGGAAGGATCCAAGCAAATAATATATATGAAGTATTATTTTATCGCTTTTCATTGACCGTAAACATTGAATTAAGACAGTTAAACCATTGAACATAATTCAAGCTTTTGTTTTGATCATTTAATAATCCACGTAGTTAACAGTGGAATAAACCATATGGTAATTTGTTTTTAATTAAGCAAACTGGCTACTTAATTGTTAGAAATGAATAGGAGAAAATAGTTAATTGAAGCTCAATAAATATACTTTATATTGACTAAACAAAAGAAGTGAATTCGTTGTCACGCTAATGTGTGATCCTTCAGCATTGAATTCACGACGTGATTATTCTAATTTCCTTTTCATATTGATAGTAAAATTTACCTACAATGTTCTTATGATGGACGGGACGTCTTGTTTCCTGTATGAAATGATAATGTGAATAGAAATACTTAACTAAAACATTCAGTTATTATACTGGTATATTAATAAGTCAGATGACTATTCATTTATGGTAGGGCATTATAAATGAATAAAAATGTCAATATTTTTCTAGTTATGTCAATATTTATACCTTTTCTCAAATATTCTCAAATGTTTTGAGAATTGTTTAGTTTTAATTACGGCCCTAAAGACTGAGTTTATTTAGGTGCCGATGACCGAAACCACGAAAAGACTGATCTTCAAAATTCTGAGCGCTCAACCTAGACTACGTACATTAGAAGCATTCTAAGCACTTACTGACAATGTTTACTGTTTAACTGAAAAACTAGAAAGATTCTTTAAAAAGTATATTTTAAAGACCATAATTCTTATATACAGGCATGATGTATAAAGTTAGAAAAAACTTTAGTATTGAATTTAATTCATGCTTTTACACTGTGGATTACTGGATCAGTAATATATATGAGTACGTAACTAATAATATCAACAGTCGTATAACTAGCAAATGAATTTTATTTAACAAAATTTGGCAGTATACAGATTAAATTACTGAGTTCTTTAGTCTCTCCTTTAAATCATTCAACTAAATAAATATTCATATCAGAAGGGGTTTCTTGGATACTTTTTGTATTTTTAGTAGTTGAATTCATGAGTCAGTTGAAGCTAGACCACCAAGGACCTATCAGTTTCACGCGTCCTCACTTAACCACTAGACCACTGAGCCGGCATCCAACGGTGTTATCGTCTAACTTCAACCAATCCACTAAATTGAGCAACCATACACCATTGTCCTCAGTGAATTACTATCTCACAACAGACCTGGTCGGACCACACTGGTCACTGCTTCTCACTAGAACTCCAACAAATACCTCTTGAAGCCAGTCACTAGTGAGCATATGATTATTATCAGAAAGGGGTTTTGTGGAGATTTTAGTAATCTCAATAATATTGGATGCCGGCTCAGTGGTTTAGAGGTTAAGAGCTGGCGCGTGAGACTGATAGGTCTTGGATTCGAATCTCGTGACGCGGGATCGTGAATGCGCACTCCTGAGGAGTCCCACAATAGAATGAAGTGGCTGTTCAGTGCTCTCAGGTTCTCCATTGTGGTCTAGCTCCAATTGATTCATGATCTCGACCATTAAATAAATATTGTTTATAAATAAAGAGATGCGAAACACATTGGGTTAACCTATAGTATGATAGAAAATTGGTCAAAATGAAGAAAACTACATTTCAGTTTTTGCATGAAATTCCAAAAGTATTAATTTTATCTTTCATCAAACAAATTAGCCCAGTGGAAATATATTTTGTATAGTGCTCAAAATGTTTGCAATGGCTAGAAAAAATTTGTTTAGTTGGCACAGATTGAAAATAATATTGTCAAGCACATTAGATGCCAACTGTTTTCATGTTGGTCATGCATAAAACGTTAATTGCATAGTTTTCGTTCGTTAATATTAAATTTATAAAAAAAGCACTTCATTAGCGGTTCACTGAATAATAGGTGAGATGGTGAAGTACTAATGGTAAAAATAGATAACGGTTTCCCTAGACAACTTTGTTACATCAATATGAGGACTTTGATTGTGGTCTTAAAGCTCCATATCCATTAGCCTTCAACGAGTTCATTAACTAAGATCGCGTTTTCTTATAGCTGTAAGAAAGATACAGAAAGAAACTTTCAGTATGAATGTTTCCGCACTCAAGTTGACAAGTTTTATGTAGCAATGGTTCGTTAACATCAAAATCAGCAAGCTAAATAAAAATCTTGAAAAACTAATAACCTTCTTAAAACCATTAAATTCCAACAAGTTTGATTATTTCCATTGAGAAATACTTTCAATCTAAAAAGATCGTTTGGTCATTGAGTGAAAGTGACTTTAAAATCTCAAGGTCATTTCAACGTTGCTTTTGGCTTATCAGTATACTATAGTTTAATCACCTCCTGTGAAATCGGATATAAAACTAGAACTTAATCAAAGAACTGTAAACATATTCTTCAAATATTGATTAAGGTGGATAAAAAAAACTAGTTTGAAAGTTCACGTAACATTAAAACACTGAAATAAGTAAATTAATTGAATTTTCTTAATAAGGCTTTACTTTAAGGAACTTTGAGAGAAATAACCATAATTCACATCAACAACTTTCGTATCAATGATAAATTTCCATAAGTCAAGAATTCTAAAATTTTAAATAAGACATTTCTATTAGAGTGGATCAGTACTGAAATAACTTGTATGTGGTAACAGTTTAAATTTGACAATGGATCAAATTAAGTAAGGAATGTGGTTTAATTACAATAAATATTGATTATTTATTCTAAGTAGAAATGGACATTGTAAGAAGAGGTTTTAGTGTAGATCTTAGTAATTTTATAGTTGAATTCATGAGTCAATCGAAGCTAGACCAACATGGAAAACCTGGAAGCACTGGAAAGCCGTTCCGTCCTAGTACTGGGCTCCTCAGCGGTGCTCATCCATGATCCATGATGTATTAGCTCTTTATCATTTGGTTTTGAGCTAATATAGACGACTGATAAAATTTGTTCCTTAGTCTTCCAATTGATTTCACCAGTTTATTCTATTCAGTTAGACTGATCTCATTGATTTTTATGTACTGAAAAAATTTGAGTCAAATCAAAATATCCCATTTCTAGTAAAATCATGTGTTTATAATTACCGATGCTATATCCCTTCATGTATCCAATAACACTTTTCTAATATGAGACTTGACAATGTATGTTGTAAAAGCGTTCATTATAATAAAAGGTTTAGATTGTCTGTCAAGTGTTTCATAATTTTCAACAGTTTTCTAACTAAGGCTGGCCCGTGAAGTAAATTGTAAAACAACTATTTATTTAAACGTCATAATTAAAATGGTTATTTGCTTTTTTTGGCTTATATATGTATATATATACCCTATCACCTTAAATTCTACCATGAACAATTCTTTTTATGGTATTATTAAATGAAGATCCACAAATTAGTCCCATTCATATTTAATGTTTACTTCTAATGGTATTATGTTGTTTGATGTGGATGACTTAGTTGCAGAGCTTTTACTGTTGTTCTGAATTACATCATCAGAGTATACTTTGTCTTTTTGTAAACATTTGGTGTTTATAATTATTATTAGCATTATGCGTCATTTTTTCTGTTATGTTAAAGCTTAGTCTAGTATATACATTCAGCTTCCATCTCATTAAGTATGAAATTTAACATTTGTGAATTTTAGTTTTGTGTTATCATATCGTTCATCCTACTAAGAACAGGTTTCAAGGTAAATAAAGAAGGTATCTGTACGAAATGTATTATTTCTTGAATTATATCTAAAGTGTTTTTATTTTTTCTCTCTTGCAACTTTCGATAATGATCACTTTTACTTATCCAATAGTTGTTTCAACGCATTTTCAAGGTTAAAAGTAATATGGAACGTCCTCACATTCTTCAATGTCATATATGTAAGCAATGTGTATGTTTAGTAGGTTTCTACATTGTAAATTTCAACCACAGATCGCAGTTCTCAGTAAATTGACAGATTATTTGATATTGCTGATAACGGAAACAAGTGTTTGTCCTGTTGTAATGTTCGTTCCTCTTCAACATAAATAGTAAGATGTATATTAAACAAAATTCAAAGATAAATCTTCATCTTTCGTTTGCATTTTTCATTAAACGGTTTTGTTATTATTACCAATAGGCGGTACTTTTGTTTCACATATTTCATATAAACAATCTACGTTTCAGTAGTTAACTGCACCACTTATATTAATGTCTACATAAATTACCATATGTATGGAAGGGGAACGTTATATTAATGCGTGAAAATATTTCCTATTGGAATTCATTTACTTATTTTCTTATTGTTACTCAAGAAAATTTACATAAATAATCCAATGCATATATTAAATGTTGACCATTCATTCTCTGATATGATTTAATGACAAATTTATTCAGACTATGCTTAAATCACTAATATTAGAATACTATAGACGTGTGTCATGTAAGTTGGTTGTCGGACTCTCCTACTGATATTCACATTTCCTAAATGCAAGCCTGTTGGGAAGACCTGAAAAATTCCTTGAAGAAAGCCCAAAGGGGCCCTGAAAACTCTGGAAGACATTTAATTCAATCAGCATTGAATAAAAAGTTTTTCAGAAACATCTATAAATTGAAGATCCAAGCTTCATATTTCTGATTGGATGATTATCTATTCTGCTACTATGTTGAGTACGGTTCCAGAACCTTCCAGAAGCCTAAGAATGTCTGAGATGCTATAAATACCCTCATTTTTTGTATATAAACTAATATTAGGATAAAGCATTCTTTCTGTATTTTGCACTTTTTCTCTCATGTTCAAGTTATTGTGCAGAGATAGTCTGGGGTTGTAAGAGGAGCTTAGGAAACCGATTCAAGCGTTCAGTCAGCAGATTTATCAAAGTCTAATCTGTTAAGTCAGCGAGGAGTCAAAGAATGAATAGAAATCTGTATTGCTTATTCGATTCCAAATGCAAATAAACCCATCGATATATATATATATATATATATATATAATAACCTGAGTCTGAGTGGACACCTTGTTAATATATGACGTGATAAGACCGCCAATTGGGGGGCAGCAATTTATTGATCGGAATAGGGATACACGAAACCCATACGGGCAGTGTAGGGCACTTGTCGGTTCTGCTTTCCGCCTAGCCCAGCCAGTTAAGTCCAGAATATCAATAACAGCCTCTGCAATATGAATCATTATATTTCAAACATACTGAGTTTATATACCAATTAAACTGACCCCATCGTATTATAAAATAGAAAATAACATTTGTACAAGATTCAGTCAAATGTGGCTGTGAATGTGGGAGGCAGTAATTACTAAAGTGAAGATAACTCAAGAATGGTAAATTGTATAGTAGTAGTTCATAGGTCAAAATAAAGCTTATAATGAGAGGGATACGAATATGAAGAGTTTAGTTAATTAACAACTATACAATAAAAATACACATATAGTAGTGGTCCATAAATAGTCCTCAAAAGTTAGCATTCATAATTCCCTTCGGGATATAACAATATATATATATATATATGCCTTGAATAACTCCCAACCGAAAGCTTTTATAAAGAGGGAAAGCAGAAAAGAAACTTCTTAAAAAAATTCTTACCGAAAGAAGTCATATTCCATTAGCGTCAATTCATCAATAACTCATATACAACTTGTCCATGACCTAATACTTGTGTTCATTGATGGAATATAAACGAAATGGTTAAATCAATGTTAACTAAATCGAAAATTACAAAATTAAATTACTTTTTTCTTGAAAATAATTAAACTTGATATTATTCAAATAAACAAAATATTTTAGCATTTCATCTTTTAGTGTAGTTATAAAAATCTAAACGGTATTTTATAAACAATATCATTTTTAGAAGGGGGTTTTGTGGAGATTTTAGTAATTTTTTACAGTTCAAATCATGAATCAAATGAGTCTAGAACACCATGGAAATCCTATTGTGTGACTCTTCAGCTGTGCCAGAATAGGACGAAACGGCCATCCAGCGTTTCCAGGTTTTCCATGGTGGTCTAGCTTCAATTGACTCATGATCTCAACTATACCAAATATCATTTTTATTCACAATGAGTATTTCTTCCCGATTGTCATTTTTATTCATCTTCCAATCGATTTTTTTGTCCATTCCTATCATTGATATCATATGTGTAAAAATAATAATAATAATAATACTGTGATTATCATTTTAAAATCAATAATATTTATCATTTGTTTTTTTAAAAAAAAATTTTTTCATCGGTTAGAAACTTTGTAATGTTTGTTTATATAAATTTCTTAAATAGTTTATTTTCAAGTGTTGTTTACAAATGATGATTATCATTATTTTCATTTTATAGTTTGAAAAGATAAATAGTTATGTAGATTATTTGGTTTTGTTTACATTGTATGATATCACCTGAATATGGGACATATCATTTTATGCCAAAATTTATTTTCATATTAGATCAGCTCCTAAACGGCGGAGAGATTTATCACAATTATTCTGTACCATTCTTAGTACAAAGTATTAACTGTGTGTCGAGTTAGGGTTAATTACATCTTGTTTGATAAAATAACTTTTATGATTATGGTTCATACCTTTTATGACGAGTCTTGTATGTAATCCATCTTTAAAATGATTTAAAAATAATATTACCGTCATTTAAAATATAATTGAGTCAAGATAATTCTATGTATATTCCATACCCGTACATTTCATACAGTTACAGTATATATCTAACATTCTGTATGTAACTGTGGGAATCTTTTTAACAATCTGATGAAGACGATAGGACTGATAAAATTTAAACGAATGAATAGTAGGGAAACGACGAATATTGTTTAGGCAGATGGTTCTATGGATAACTTCAAGCAAATCAAAAATTACAAACATATGTTATTGATATAAAGCCAGTTAATTAATTGAATACAATGGGAATAAATTGGTTCAAAAAAAAACTGAAAAAAAAATTAAAATAAATTGAAGCCAAATGATTTCAATCATTTATAACTATTTAGGAATTAATTAGATCTTACAAAAGAAAAATCTATAATTCAGATGCAACTAACAATGTTATGTGAAGTCAGTCGAAGTACCATTTAGGCTGTGGATATTTTTATTGTACTTAGGTTATTAATTAAGGTGTGAACCAAAGAATCAGGATATATAAGTGAGAAATTTAAGGGTTTATTTTAAAGATAGTGACTTGGAAAACCAGTGTTATTCCTAGTTTCTAGATAATTCCCACAGAAATATTTTTACTTAGTTATTACTTTAAGATTTGTCAAAAATACGTTTATTCAATTACTAGTGTCTATAGAACGTATAAAGACATTCAGTCTCAGCCAAAATATGACTATTTGTCTAAAGTGATCAGAAATCTTGAATGATGATCATGAGTAAAGAACAACAAAATGTCTACTGTACGTTTGTTTGAACTCTTTCAAAGAAAATATATTAGTGGTATTGTAACTTACTGTAGGCCTATTGATTTAAAGTTTACTATCTGTTGCTTTTAACGATTTAAAAACTCTACTTAAAAAATAATCACTCTCTTATAGAGTTTAAATACACGGTAGATGACTTTACTCATTGGTTGAATATGTTAACGAGACGTTATCTCACCTAGTTCCACTTCGTTTAACGGCTATTACATTGTGAGAAAATAGTGGTAGTATATGTTAGTTGATAATTCATCCTTTAAAGCCATAAATATAATTTTTGGCCCATCCTATCATACCACAAGATTCTTAAAAGAAATATCGTAACTATCTAAAATTTATCAATTCGGTTAATATCTTACCAGATTCACTATTGATAACGGCGGGTTCCTTTTTATAAAAAGTATCACAACTGACTTAAGCATTGTTTACCTGATTTTCATATTAAGAAGCTGTTTCTTAAAACATCATATATGATGAATATCAACAAACAATTGATGCACCTTTGTTCAGTAGCTTTCGTTAATTATTTTATGTACTGTAAACTGTCATGAACTGGAGACCCATTTAGGATATTTCTTCAGATTTTAATAAAGAGGAGAAATATAAGCTATTCACTTTATAAATTCAGTGTGACAAGAGTATCTAACAATGCTCAGTGTAATAATTATTTGTCATGAGACTGTATACCGTCCTATGTTTTTCGGATATATATATATATAATGCATAGAGATAAACAGAAAGTGAACTCAAAACATGTCCTACCTGTCATTTGTTCATTTTCAAGTAAATCAAATTCCATTTACTTTCGTCCCATTTAGA
The DNA here is from genome assembly GCF_000237925.1 of Schistosoma mansoni. Lineage (NCBI taxonomy): Eukaryota > Metazoa > Platyhelminthes > Trematoda > Strigeidida > Schistosomatidae > Schistosoma > Schistosoma mansoni. The sequence continues at coordinate 289,488 of NW_017386035.1, read as the reverse complement.
TCAAGTCGTAAGTAATCTGATGCTTTTCTATTAGGCAGAGAATCGATTTTAATTATTGATTACTATGGACATTGATGTTATTATTAATATAATTAATTTTTATCGGTTATAAAGGTGAATAGAAAACCGTCCAATTCAGTGAAGTTATTTCAAAATAACCTACTGTCTCATAAATGGTATTATGTAAGCACAAATATATGCAAATTTCTAAGATTGTTCAGAGTTGATACTTAAATTATATATTACTGTAGAATACTAAAGGAAAACAACCAGTTAAAGAGATCCATAAGCATTCCCAGAAGCATGTCATGTTTTCTAACGATCTCAAAAATGTCATTGATTCATGATGGATATCATGATGCTTTTAGACCATTCTGAGTTGGTGTCGACTAAATTGTTAACCTTAACCAATACTACTGATATAATATGAAAACCATTTTACGTAGTTTATCCCATGGGAATGGTATAAGTTAACTGCTAGAGAGCGCCAAATCCTACTCATTGAGTAAACGGTAAAATCAAACATTATTCAAATTTTTGAACATCTAAAATGAAGCACAGATATTACATGGAACGTTTTGCAATCATATCTAATCCATGATTTTTATAAATTACACTGACCACTCTTGAAGGCATTGCAATGTCTGTAAATCATAAAAACAATGGTTAGATAAATTTCTTTTAGTTTATGATGTTTACTGGTTTAAGGTAGTCTAAACTAAACTCTAGAACTACATTTCCTGCTATTTGGCACCCGTCAGCAGGGTGTACCTGTAACCTTGGAGGAATTGGTCTTCTGTGGGGGAATTCGGTCCCGCGTCACCTATCTTTGCAGTTGGTAACTATTCGAGAAGCCACTTATTTCTAGCATGACCTAGATATTTGCAACTGATTTATCGCCCAATAATGACCACTGTTATGTTTGTAAAATCCTTCTTAGTAAAAATCGAATTCTCTCGATCAAGTTTCAATGTGGTCATCACTTGTTTGAGTGACTCGACATCAAGTGCACTATTTCACGTCATACGATAGATTGAGGTTGTAAACAAAAATCCAGGACGTGGGTTTGTCACTAATTATTACTCATCAGCTACTCGGTTATCAATCAGTTGTAAATATCTTAGTCATTCTGGAGGTCAGTGGCTTCCTGAATAGTCTCTAACTATAAGACTAGTCGACACGGGTTTGAATCCACCACAGAGGGCCGATTCCTTCAAGATTGCATACAAAACTTGCAACGAGTGTAAAATAGAATGAAACCTAGTCTCAGGGTTTCCCATTGAATACCTCTAACCACTATCTAATATCTTAACACACAACACGCGATGTTTAGTCACTTAGATAAGTGGCCACACAGCAATTTAATCTTTAGGATTCTATCATCACTACAGGGACGAAGGAAACATGACACTGGTTACTACTCATCGATCAATCAACTGTAGATATTTTTGTATATGTTTAATACCTTCCACATTGATAAACTCGAGAAAATATTATTATTGCAGTGGAAAACATTTCAGGTGACTTGTTTTTATTAGATTTTATGGTTTTCCAAGTATAATTTCAAACTACAAGCACTAACAATATAAAGTTAGATGTTCATAAAGTCAGGTACATAAATACACTTCAAGAATAATTTGGTCTAAGTGCTGAAATATGACACTTCATTAATAATATCCCTCAAAACAAAATGGAAATCGATTTTCATTAAGTTTACCTAGATTAAAGAAACGTACCTTTCAAATACAATTACTTTAAATTAAACTGATTTAATTCGATTAAAACAAGAGAAAATATGAGAATCGTTAACATCTTGTCCTTCAATTCCTTTATTGAGAAATAAATGATTGAAATGACATTTCATGGTCATGTTATTTGATCAACGAAATGATATCGGAAAAATTAAATAGGGAAAAAAGATTTTTTCAATCATTTTTTTTCATGTTTGATAAAGATAAACGAACAATCCTGATATTTCCTAAAACTAGTCATTGTATTCAATAAATGTAGTTTTACGAATACAAGGAAAACTGACTGAAGTTGGAGTTGTGATTCAATTATATTTTGGCATAGTGATCAAACTGCATCGTGCTCACCAAGTAGCCTGAGGGTTCTGAGCTTGAATCTGTGTAAAGTTTTGTTGTTTACTGAGAACATGAAACAGTTATTCAATGTTTTCAAGTTTTCAACGTCTTTTCGGTTGATGTTTTTTTGTGATGTTAACTATTCTCAAGTTATATAAATCTTTTTGGAGAGTTAGCTAATTCACGCCAAACATAGTGGGAGAAGCCTATTGGCCTTTCGGGAAAACAGTAGAGCCTTGAAAACAGATTGCGGTGGAGCACTGGAGAAAGCAAAGTAAACATACTCATTTTCATTCGGAATAGTTTGTTTGAATCTTCCCATTGATGTTTAGGACTGCAACTGGTCAGTCTCGAATTGGCGTATGCGCATACTGTGCGTATTACCTCGATATAGCCTTCATTCCCAAATAGGACGAAACGCGCGTCCTGAATTCCACTGCTAGCCACTGTCCATCTTTCCTTATAATATTCATTTTCGTTCAATTCGCGGTTTACCACGTATATTTAGGGATTATTATATCAGTAGCATGGGGGGAATTAACTTAACTCACACTGCGTAATGCATATGGATACATTTTGGTTTGCACTACATTTTCCTATCACTTTCGGAAGCTTTTATACAAACTAAAAGCGCTGATGAGCCATTAATAAGTTCACAAATGGATAGAGGTCGAAATTTCCCTAAGTATTTTGTATATGCATATATTCAAATACAGATATCAGAGATACATACATTCCAGTGATATACATATATGCACAGGTAGGCATGGTTACTAGTATGCGTTGCATCCAGTCATAGAATGAGTAGAAACGTCCACTCATCCCATAAGTACATATGGGCACACACGTTTCCAGACAAAACCAGTTCAGGCACCGAAAGGAAGTTTTCGTCAGCCCCACAATCACGCTCACGTTTCAAAGTCAATCTCTCTCCTCTTGCAATTAGAATTAAGACAGAGTGAGTAATTAGCCCAATATCCATCCATGTAGAGCGAGTGACAAACACAACCTTCACCTAGTCAGTCCAGTCTCTGCTGCTCTGCTTGCGTTGTTCATGGAGAGAATGATCATGCGTTATCCAAGGAGTGCTACGCGGAAGTTCAAGTCGGACTTTGCAGAACATCTTAGTAAATTAAGTTAGTAATGATTGATGTTAGAAACAAATGAAAATAAAACTAATTAGGCATTAATCAAAGTCGATAAGAACATCTGTTTTTCACTGAAATTTATCCAAACTCTTTATTTACAATAAAAACCAAAAATAGCACATTTTTATTAGAAATTTATGTCTTTTATAATAATTGGTTATGGATCACTTACCATCAATGATCTTAATTAGGTACATCAATCAAAGTGTACGCGAACACACACACACACATAGAAATCATTTGACGTAAATGTTTATTACATGTTTTTTTGTACTTAATATTATTCAGTAATAAACACGTTCATTTCAGGAACAATTTACTTTTAGTACGCAATGTTCCAACTAAAAATAGTAAAAGTTAAGTTGTTAAACAGCACCTTAATATTGTCAAATAAACTTTTATATATATATTCCACGAGGCATAGTGTCTACGAACAGTTTCCGTTAAATCGCAAAACTGTGTTAACAACATATCTATAATTTTTCACATTTTAATGACATTAAACATTGGATTTTGAAGAATATTTGACAGTATTATTAAAAACCCAAGTAAATCAACCATAGGTTGTACATCTTCATGAAACGATTCTAGTAGAAATGTCAAAGAGAGAAAACGTTTATTTTTAAAACTTTTGAAACAGGGTTTACCTAAACTTAAGAGCAATCTGATGTTTGAAAAGAACACTGTGGTTAATAATGTGACCAAGGTTTGATATAGTAATATTAATAATTAACCCCTACACAATAACTGCTTCAATTAAGTATTATGCTAGTGGGTTATATTTGCGGTTAGTTCTCTTATTGATAATATTCACACTTTTGGTATCTTGGATTTCAAATATCACAGCTCTCTTTTCTAAAAGCTAAACAAAAATAAAAGTCACACTGGATACTTAGTCTTTTTTATTGGGTATTTTATAACGGAAATAGATCCTTACACTCACAAAGAATTATTCTATTTTAGCTGCCTAGCATTCCTTTGTCCATGAACTTTATTCGGCTTCGTCTGAATCAAAATATGAATGCGGAAAAGACGAAATTTCGTCGAATAACAAAAGCAGAAAGAGATACAGCTGCAAAATCATAAGTATTTAAATAGAGTTTATTGTTGAGATTGTAGTACATTCTCGATATATTCATTAGCATCGACCGATGAAAAATGGGCCAGTACGAAGATTCCGATTTGGTTTCCAGAACTTTACCTTGCTAACATACGATAATACTAATTAATGAATAAATGATAACCAAAAGGTGCATCAAAAAATATTGTGATAATTTCAGATGGATAGGTATAAAAGGGGAGATAATTGCTTAGATACGCAGTCAACATGTTTATCTTTGTTCTTTATGATATGCACTAATAACACACTTATTCTCTGTTAAACTTAATTGTAAGCGTTATACTTATTTAAACAGATGAACCATGTGTACTCAGATAAAAATGACTACTACTTTTAAGCTTAAATACTTACCGCTGAACCATGAAATCTCTACTTTAAGGGAAATATCTTAGTGATTTATTGTGGAATGTTGTTAACATAAAAGTAGTGAATAGTCTATTTTGATGTTCAAAACTTTAATCGATGTAATGAAACAAATTGTAGTTTTTCTTATTTTCAGACAGTGAAACTAACGGTTTTTATAATTTGAATGCATTTGAGAACAACTCTTGCTGAAACGAAAAATCTTCAGCCCTGGTGAATATTTCAATGGGAAAACAGCTACTGTAGATTATTGATAATTGAAATTTTTAAGGTATTCTTCACTGTTTATTTATCTTCATAGCTTGATGAGTGACACTTTAAATTTCACATTTACATACTCACTTACTTATTTACGCCTGTTACTCCCAATGGAGCATAGGCCGCCGACCAGCATTCTCCAACCCACATTTACATAGGAAGATAATATATGCTTCAAGAAGTGACTGCAATAAGTCGATTTTTTAAATATTATTTAATACTTACTTTGCAAGCTTTAATCTTGTAAAATGTCAATTAAAAGAGTTCTGATGTGATTAATTAATAAATGCAAGTTAGAGAAGTGACGTAAGTTCTCTGTCCCAAAGATGGATTCCTATGTAATTGTGTTCGAATTTAATTATTGCTATTGTTTAGCTGAAAAAAATGATAGGTGATCAAAACTTTTCTCGAATCTATATCAATGATTCACATAAAAGTCTTGACTTGAACTGATTAATTGTAAAATTACAATTGTATGTATTCACATTTGAATGCAGACAGTTAAATAGACATAATTAATCTATTTTATGGTTATGTGAATATGTTAAATCTTGATAAACTTTCCAGTCGGTCGTCAGTGATTTTTTATTTATCAAGGATTGAGATACTTCTAAGGAGATTGAGAACTAATGTGAACTTCGTAGGTCAGCCATTGACCAATAAGACGCTTTAACAATTATCCATAAACAATGGAACCCAATGAGAAGATAGGAATGTAGGAAAAGCTTGGTATTCAACGAAGACAAACTGAAGTAGAATAACTCCGTGTATATAGCAGCAAGCCATGATCTTGGGACATAGGAAAACAGATAAGCTGAAAGTGATGAAGACTAATCGAAAAATAGCAAAGGTTATTCAGAAAAATGAATTAGAAAAAACGTACTCAGAATTATTGTCATAAAAGAGAAATTAAAGCCCACGCATAAAAAGTGGATAATTTGTCCATGTAGTATATATAAAGTGCTTGCTTAGATCTATGATATATTGTCGTTTAGTTCTCTCGTAATTCGAACATGAAAGAAAATCACTAATGAAACTGAACTCATAAACTATTTGTATGTGCCTAGTGAACTGCTTTGAGAAAAAAAAGATGTTCAACGTCTGACAGTATATTGCCAACATGAATTATCAGAATGAATAAAACATTATCTTAATTTAATCGTAATTAATGTAAATAACCTTCATTAATTTAACAATTTAGTAAAATCACTTATCACTGAAAAGTTAAAAGATTATTTAATGAATTACCAGGTTATTTAATTAGATATACAAACTTGACAATTATTTGGATTATTTGAGATTTATTTTGTCTGGAATAACATTAATTAACTAATTTAATTTGTCGGAAGGGGGGTTTTGTGGAGATTTTAATAATGTTATAGTTGCCATTATGAGTCATTTGAAGCTAGACCACAATGGTAAACCTGGAAGCACTGGACGGGCCGTTTCGTCCCATTGTGGGACTCTTCATTAGTGCGCATCCACGATCCCACCTTGATAACAATGATGGACGGTTGCTAAATTTTGTGGATTGTTCGAAGTTAGACATTAACACCGTTGGATGACGGCTCAGTGGTCTAGAGGTCAAGCGTGGGCATTGTGAGACTGATAGATCCTGGGTCCGAACCTCACGAGGTGGAATAGTGAATGCGCGCCACTGAGGAGTCCCACAATAGGCCGAAACGGCTTTCCATGCTTTCAGGTTTTCCATTGTGATCTAGCTTCAATTGACCCATGATTTCGACTATAAGATTTAATTTGGTCTAAACGGTTGACAAATGAAAATTGATAAAATCTTAGTTTGAAGCGAAATTTGAACCCTGATACTTTCTTCGTTAAAAAAATTAACTTTATAATTATTCTTTATTCTTTTAGAAGTTATTTCACATCACAGACCAATTTCAGCTAGGCAAACAATAAACACAAGAAAGCACTAGTGAAAAGCTGCTTCAGGATAATACGTGACTTCTTACAATACAAGATAAATAACTGGTTTTGGAATAGAATATAAGACCTCTTGAATTAGTGGTCAGATCACTAGTTTTAGGGCTATAAGTTATCAGCGAACACTTCATTTCTCTAACCTCACTCGATTTGAAATCACTAACCAATGTTATCAGTAGTAAATATCCTAATTTCAAATTGTTTAAATTGAACCAGTCACTAAAACATTTTGTAACTAGTCGTAAGTCGTAGTGAAATCATAGTTACTTTATGATGATTAAAGAATGTGCTTTACAAAAGTAACAGTTTTCTTTTTCATATACCTCATATTGATTAATTATTTTTCTAACAAACAGTTGTTCTATCTATTTGTTTATTTTTTTTTTTCGAAAAAGAAAATTTTCTTTTACTTCATCATACAAATTATTTACAAAATGAAACTTATGTCCTTAACCCAATATCATCAATCTCAGTAGATTGAAGAATCTACTTCATCATAAAGATGTATGAAAGAACTAAAATGACATAAACTTATTCATTTTATGGTAATTATTCTCATTCGTTCATAATTTTGTTTTAATTTACTGCTTTGTGTGGATTTTTGCTTGTGGGTAAGGGATAGAAAGTAGATTGTGATAGATGATGGGAATCTTGAAAACAACTTAATTGACTATTAACATTATATTTGTTACTTAATTTCATTAAGTCGACAAGTTTGCTTTCTGTGAATATGTATATAATTGGTTACTGAATCTAATACTGAAATTGTGTTCACATCTCATAGAGAAATAAATATGTAAATGAAAATTGATGGTTATATTTATTCAGTGAAAAGAATAGGTCAGAATATGTGAATAAGTGTTTTCAAGTTTAAGTAGCTTTTACTTTCTAAAAACCAAATTCTAAAGTTTGAATTCACTTAGTATCGTTTATTTGAATCTTCCCATTGATGTTTTAGGACTGCAAATGGTTAGTCTCTAATTGGCATATGTGCATACTGTGTGTATTGCCTCGATATAGCCTAAATTCACAAGCATGGTAAGCTTATTCTAACTAGAAAAAAGATCTTACGGTGAATTCGTTTTATTTCACTATAATATGAATGAAATAATGAAAACTTTTATTTTGACTTTATATATTGAGTGTTTGAGATTTGTAAAGTGTAAATGAAGCAAAATGTGACAATTTAAGCGAATATAAGTAGGCTAAGTACATAATTCCTAGTAAAGAATGTAAGTTTCTACTAATTGAGGTACTTAAGACATACACAAGACGTTTATAACTAAAAGTGAGATTGGGATTAATATGAAAGTGGGTAGAATGTAGAATCTTTTGAAAGTGCAGACACTATAGCTGACAGGAGTGGTACACGTGGTTCTACCAACATATTTGTTTAATTTTAACATCTTTATTAATGTTCAATAACCCGAAATCTGACTCCAGGTGGTTCGTTTGCTGCTTGTTATCGTAATATACATGTCTTCAATCCTCGCATATGTTTATCATCGACTTAAATCGCGTTGGTGAATAACGGAATTAAATAAGTCAAATATGAGAATGGAATTTTGAATACTTATATTTCGTACCATCGTTAATCGAAAAATGAAGCAAAAAGAAATAACACACAATAAGGAAGGCGAGTAAGCCAACTCGATTTAATCAAACGCGAGTAGATAATTATAGTCAGATAAAAATAAGTTACAGATATTTGATGAGTAAAATAAGAGATGCACATACATACGCTTACATTAAAACAGTCAAGGTTGATAAGCAAATAAGTGCCAGTGTAAAAATATAGCTTCAGAAGAATGGATAGATTGATCCGTCTAGAGGCTAGAATAACCTATGTGGGTTTGACATAGTACCAGCCCCCACAAATGCCCAAATAAATAAAATGCAATGGTAAGCTATGTCACAGTAGTGACTGGTCACGGTAGCAAACAATTAGCACAAAATTATAAACTGATATTAACGACAAAACTGGTGGGCTGAAGAATAAGTTTTTCAACAAATAAATTAACAAGATTATATTTCAAATGTTGATCAAGTGAATAAACGTTACTTGAAGTCTTCTGGCAAATGTGGAAATGGGAGATAATTATTTTGTATGTCATTCAATTGTTAAAATCAGATTATCTGACTTATTTCTTTTCTGATATATCGGAATCGATGAAGTATTCTAAGAGAAAAAGTACTATTCAGATTGAAACAGGCCGATTGAACACCACTGGTTGACCGATTCAATATAACCAGAATTACAACTTGTTTGAACTGTAATTTAATTGTGAAACGAATATATAGATATTATGATCTGGTTGTCATGACCTATGGGTTAGACGTGTACTATAAACGAAACACTTATTTTTTTAATAAGAATTACACTCGAAATTATTTTATTCCATATCTGAGAGTTAGCAGCTATAGCGAGAATTAATCATTATTGTATGTAAGTATATGTTTATACTGAGATAGATGAGCTCAAGTTTATGAATAAGTATACAAATACATACATTATAATGCAAGCAAATTATTCAACAGTACATTCCCTATGAATTTAAGACAATTTCATTGTTTGTGTGAATACAACAAATAAAATGTAAATCAGAAATCAATACCAGCAATCTCACCTCCGATTCTATGTTACGGGCATCAGTTTTTTTTCATCATCATCATGCATAGGAGAGAATTATTCCAATAAAACTCGTGCATTTAGTGATTTTTCCAATAGCGTTTACCTTTTTTATAGGATGCTTAACATTTATGATAGATTTAAGGATTTACAAACTTTTTAGGAGCAAATGGATGACTGAAAATTTTACAATGATGTAGAGTCAGTAGGTGTGATAAACAGAGTAAAAGAGTAAAAGAAAAGAAAGAAAGTACAATCAGTACTAAAATAAAAAGCGTTTTGTCTGCCATTCAAAAACAAAACGTTGATAACAATAATGAAACTATGCAAAGTTTACATATAGAATGTTCTTTTGAAGTTTGCAATATCAATGATGTTTGACGTAAGACAGGTGAATAGAATCAGTAGAAAGTCCTGGAGTTCTGTTTAGTACTAGTTGAGACTCGTCAAAATGATGTAGCTGAAGTTGCAAGGGATCACACACTACATATTTAATTCTGTGTTTTTTGAAAGATAATCAAAGGGTAAAAAATGACCATCCAGTGCTTTCAGGTTTTTAATGGTAGTCTAACTTATATTGATTCATGGTTCAAATGAAAAGCAGAAAATATTTATTTTGAAGAGAAGCTAAATTTAGCAAATATTATTAGAGTAAACTATGCGTTTTTAGCATTGGAAAATCAAGTTATTCTTAACACGATTTTTAGGATAAGAATTCATTATTTTCATAGTTGAAAGCATGAGTCAATTGAAGCTAGACCACCATGAAAAACCTGTAAGCACTGGACGGCTGTTTCGTCCTATTGTGGGACTCCTCAGCCGTGCGCATCCACGACCTCGCCTCGCAGGATTCGTCCAGTGCCTCCAGGTTTTCCTCGGTGTCTAGCTTCAATTTACTCATGCTTTCAACTATGAAAATA
>NW_017386035.1:268520-278822 GCF_000237925.1 Schistosoma mansoni | reverse complement strand
TTCCTTTTCAGGTTCATAAAAATATAAACAATGGAATATTTTAAATCATGCAAATTTGATTTATTATAATGTTATAATTCATGTATGTGAATAATATCAACATAAATCTATTTGGATAGAAGGTAGAATGAAACAAAAGTTGAATATTCTTTTTTTAGTTAAAACAAACAAAACTGTAAAATAGTATTGGTCATTAACCGATATATATATAAATGAATCTTTCAAATTAATATCAGAGAGGGTTTTTGTAGATATTATAGTAATTTCAATAGTTGAGATCATGAGTTAATTGAAGTCAGACCATCATGGAAAACCTGGATGCACTGGACGACCGTTTCGTTCTTGTACGAGACTTCTCAGTAGTGCGCATTCATGATCCCACCTCACGAGATTCGAACCCAGGACCTAATAGTCTTTTAAATCATAAAGTAACATACAAACGGTTTATTTTGTTCTTATAATCATGAGTCAGTGTTCTAATTGTTCTTTGTTCAGAACAAATAGTTCATCGTTAATAGTTTAATGATGGGAATTTAATGTTTAAGTGTATAAAAATATACAACATTCAAAAGAAGATAGATATTTAAACTTTGATATTAAATGACCGAAAATAGTTAACAGGATGTGCATAACCGACATCTATTGCTTTTTTGCAAGTCACTAGAGGAAAGCATGTCTCATATCTTGGAATTATGAGGTTCATTAACTTTAAATTATAAAAGTCATGGTTAAATTCTTGTAAATTTGTGACATTCAAGCCAACTGATCAGCAAGTAGTAACCAACATTATATTCTCCATAAAACCATGATAAACACGTTCTATCGATCGCAATTTGATAATAGCTCATATCTATAGTAAGGATACGGTAATCAGCTACTTAAGCTTTGTGGAATTTTATAAAACATTAATGAAAGACATCTTTTTTATTTTTATTCATTTTCCACTACACAACGATCAATGTTGAATAAATCTTTTGGGAACTCCTTTCGTCGTCAAAATTTTTTGTTTGCTGGGATTGGTGTCACTGTTTAGTATTAACGTTTTATTATTTGAATCTAGATCAATGCATTGATTTTGTTTAAATATCTCAAATCATTCAAAATGACTAAGGTTTTTCATAAAAATTCATCACGACAAGACCAGTAGTCAAGTAAAATGTATTAGGAGATATAATCTGGTCATAACTTTTGTTATTGAAGATGCACAGAAACTTCAATGTACATCAGGAATACTAACGTTTCCATAATTTTTTATACTTTTATATTATCATTCAGACTTATAAGATAGTTTTATCTTATTTGAGACTATATTTACTTTTATATAGAGGATTCTGACTAATTAAAAGCTGAATGTCCTTAAAACCATCACTGATAAGGTTACAGTTATACACTTTTGAAAAGTCTCAAAATAAGATTAAACAACCATTGAATGTTTCCTGAATTTCGAAAGTTCTTCAAATGTGACCAATCCTTGATCTAATCTGACTTTTTAATAAGGTTGATATCAACGTCGCGTTTGTCGGATAAAAGTAAAGATAAAATAATCACTTTATTTGTCGTCAACCGATGAGGTAATGCAATATATATATCTACGAATTAACTTAATCCAAGGGTTAATGTGGATTAAAATTTCCGTTTGGCATTTTGTAACTTTCGTTATTTAAAACAATTTCTCCAGTATTACGCTAATAATCAATGTAATAATTTAACTTTTTTTCCCAACCAGAATTGGAATTCACTAATAAAAATAACAAAAGCAAACTTTTTATTGAAAAATTTTATCATAAAATTCTTTATGATTAAATTAATTCTACCTGGTGATTAAAAAAATAAAATCAGAAAATGGAACACTTTTTTTATAATAAATAAATTTATTTGATAATTTGAAATAACCACCTTTTTTAGGTGATCACATAAAAACAAAATATATTCAAAGTAAATGTGATTTAATGAGAAATTTAGATAAATGCTAGTAAATCGGAATGGAGACATGCGAATATTTGGTGAACAAAATATACACGATATATATATATATATATATATATACATAATGTGGTTCGATGTTTGAGAAAAATTCCTGGCTAATTTAAAAACTGGCCCGATAGCAGTAACTTACTTACTTACGCCTGTTAACCTTTGTGAAGGAGCATAGGCCGCACATCAGCATTCTCCGTCCACCCTTGTCCTGGACAACCCTTTACAGTTCTTTCCAGTTTTTATTCATCCTTTTCATATCTGCTTCTATTTCCCGGTGTAATGTGTTCTTTAGCCTTCCTCTTTTTCGCTTCCCTTCATGATTTCAAGTTAGGGGTTGCCTTGTGATGTAGTTCGGTGATTTCCTCAATGTATATCCTATCCACTTCCAACGTCTTTTCCTAATTTCCTCTTCAGTTAGAAGCTGATAGCAGTAGCTCACCTGTTTTATAACAAACACGCTCTAACTAAAAGGCGATTCACTAGTTAAAAATATGAAAAAAGAGGACCATGAAATCGTTACTGCAATACAATTTTTAGTGTTTCCCAGTAGGATATTGCTCTCTATGAAAGATCAAAGCTAAGTGATTGAAATAAATACTGAAAAATAGTGTGTATTAAACTTCCAGTGAACAGTCTAACAGATAACGTTTGAAATACTATCCTGAGTAATCGTAAAGACATACTAACGGATCCATGAGATTTGCTATAAGCTAACACTGTTACAACAGGGATCCCATTTCCATGAAGTATTTAAATAAGATCATTTATTTAAACAGCGCAAGAACAGTAAGATATGTAATTCATTTTATTTAACGACTTCTCATCAGCTTCATACAGCTTGAAATAACAATTATTGATATCATTATTTACAAATAATGAGAACTTTTGAAACAGAATTGATGTGGTGGGTAATAGCTTAATCGGTTGGAGTGTGAATGACGTATAAAATCGATTTTTCCTAAATGTGTGTGACATGTATTCAAATCTTAAGAGGGATTATAGATGCTTAGTTGTATAATATAGTAAATATGTGTTTACACGGTGAGCTCTTGAATTGTCATTGTTAAATACGACTCAGTTCAATTTTGACAGATCTGACAGTCAATCTATCTGACTTATTTTAGGATCTAAAAAAATCCTCAGCACGAGTCTTTGGTTTTGTACTTCGCGTCTTTTCTCTTGTGTTTAAGGGCTGTGTAGATTTAGTCTGAGGTTATTAGAAGCAGATAAGAAATTGTATCGAACGTTTAAATGGCAGATTTACCAAAATGTGAGTTCTTGCTCTTTTTTCTCTGTTTAAATTTATCAAGGAGTCTCATTTCTTGAAAAAAAATCCATACTGTGAGACAAAACTTGTAATAGGTGGTTTATTTTTTTGGTCATTTATTATTCACGTAGACTAAAGCCAAATATAATGGCAGAAAAATAATGTTCAATCTCATATCTTACTATGGTAATTATTTTTAGGTGTTTGTACCTGCATTTTTGAACTTTCTATAATTTAATTTTATCATGGAATGATAAGTCATTAATATTATTTCCGTTATGAAACAACACTATCTTATTACAGCTGAAAAAATAGAATAATTAAAGAATTGACCAAATTTATACAAATATCTAATGTATCAGTCAGTTAGCTACAACGTAGGAGCAGGAACATTTATGCATCAGTTCAAGCTCCTTATTAGCGAAACAAGATCAACATCAAATTCATAGAATCAGTTGCTTCAGTGGTAGTAAAAAAAGAGTTCATGCAAGGATATAATAGAGAGAGAATGAATTGTTTCGTCGAAAGGAAGGTGTAATGTAATTTTAATCTCACGGTTTAATGGGAGACGAAGAGTGTATACGCCCACGCCATTGTGATCGATTCTGAACTATGTCACCGACAGTCGCGTGGACCACAATCAAGTAGTCTGCATCTAACAACATGGCTCAAACCAGAAGTTAATGAGTTTATGGTCTGATGTCACGTTTTGGTTTGGCTGCCCCTAACATTCTTCCAACCATCCCCAACACTAGCCACAATTGCCCGTCGTGGTACGCAAAACATAGGCCGGACAATCTAAGTCGATGAAGATATACAACCTCATCAACTGATTTACTGTCATTCCCTAATACTCTGTATCTAAACTCATTATTACTTACCCGATGACCACAGCAGATGCTGGCAATATTTCTAAAACATCTGTGATCAAATACCAGTAACCTATGAGTGACTTCTACTTTTATTGGTCACGTTTTGCAGCCGTAAAGTAGAACAGAGAGAACTGCTGCGCAGTTTACTCGTCCCTTAATTGACAGACGGATATCTCGTCTTCGCCATAAGTGACGTAAGTTGGCAAAAGCCAAACCAGATTTTTGATTCCGAGTAGAGATTCTGTTAGACATCAACCCATTGGGACTGATCAGACTTCCAAGATAAGTGAAGTTGTCGATGCGTTCGACTACTTCACTCACTATCTTTAGTTCAGGTACTGATTGAGGCCAGTCCTGAAGGACTAGGTTGGATTTAGAGTGGGAGAAACTTAACCTAAACATCCTAACATTGTTGCTCAGTTCTACTAAAGGACTGCATTTCATCAGCATTTACCTAATGTATAACTAGTTTTCACATAGATTTTATTTCAGATTTGATTCATTCTATAAATGACTTGTGATTTTGAATAACGTGAGAAATATATTCTTGTTTTCTATTATGATTATCGTTATTTTCAGAATTAGTTACATATACCATAAAAATTATATGAACTTTTTTAAAAGAACATTGGCGCATAACTGTCACTGTACTATTTCAAGAATAGAACTGACTAAATTTAGCAGGGATCCCTTTATATTTTCTTATTAAATTAGTCATTGAATGAAGATAAATGGTTCCTAAAAAAAGTTTTGTTCCTTTTAACTAATAATTAGTTGATATAAAGTTGATGCTAATGAGTACCAGTTAATTTCTATGATTAAATGAATTTGACCTAACTTACCGAATATACTTTTTTATAGGGGGAAGAAGAAAAAAGAAATACTCAAACTAAGTCTTTTTAGCATATATATGATAAAGTATTGCTTTACCCGTTTGTTGTTTTCTTAGAAATAACACTAATGTAAAAGAAGCTATAGATGTCAACACTGAGTAATCTGTTCACTGCGACTTTCAGAATAGTACGAAGTTCTTAAGGAAATATAAATTTCAAAGTATTTACCAATAATTCGTCAATAAAAAAAACAACTTTTATTTCATTGTATAAACATCCAACGGGTACTAAAAATCAAAAATCATTAATTTCTTTCAATATATATAATCATTTTCTAACTCGGTTAGCATTTAACTGACTTACCTACTTACTTACTTACTTATGCCTGTTACTCCCAATGGAGAATAGGCCGCATTTAACTGACTACTTTATTTATTTGAAGACAAATATTGGTACGAAGGTCACCAAATACATATGCGTCACACAAGTTACTTGATTTGTATGTGGGCTGTGATACTACCGGGGTGCGCAGACCGAAGCAGGTAGTTTTCTTAGGAGGCCACACTCGGAGATTTCGACCTAAAGGTCTGATCCATAAGGCGGCATTGCAACGTCAAGAGATGCAGTCCAATGGTAGCCGGCAAGCAACGACTGGTTCATACGCCATTTGTTCCCTCAGGATACTGAAGCCTATGTGCACCATTGGTTTGGAATCAGGGTTTTCCAACTCCCCTAGGTGGATCCTTCATATCCACCAATCCGGTTAAAAAGCTGAACATTCGCTTTTCGTCCTCTCGATTTCGTGAACAACACCCCCGCCACGAGAAAGCAGTGTGTAGGACTTCCCTGGTAGTGACTGTATACGCGTGCCCATGTGAGAGTGTTTCGAGAGGGAAAACGGACTCTTCTCAATCTTGACCGTACCAGGGCATTTAGGGACAACTGACTACCTAATTAATAAAATAACGTTTAATTGACTATAATAATTATTGACAAGAAAACAAGGTGGATATAAGTGGTTTAATTAGAATTTAAATGTTGTATTTAAACGTCCTATAACATTTTTCTCAGCTTTATCAAAGTATAATTTTATTTATTTCATCAGATTTATGATTTGATCAATTTTCAACTAATTCTTGATATTTAGTGACAGTTTCCAGGAAACAGAAAACAAGAATAAATCATATGCTGTCATTAATAAATCAAAATATAATTAATTGATTTTTTCCTCACCATCATCTTTATTCATTTATCATTAATGTCTATAATAAATAATCAAACTGTACATTAAGACTAATTTTTATTAGTTTGAATGTATTAACGCATTAATAAGTCAATATATATGAACATCTTTGTGAGTGTATATGTTACTTCCTATAATAAAAATAACTGACGTCAAACGAGTAGAAGAATTAATGTGAACAAAGTTATTATTATAAGCAAAGATGGATAGTGGCTAGCAGTGGAATCCAGGACGCAAGTTTCGTCCTATTGGGGACTCGTCAGCTGGATGTACCTGCATCTCAGTTATTATTGGTCTTCAATATGAAAAGAGTAGATACTAGAATTTATCTAAAATGTAATTTAAAAGTGTATATGCTTTTTATTCACTTACATTAAAGAAGTTTGAAACTATTATCAGTGTTTATCTCAAAACTATTGTTCAATATTGAATTATAACAACTGAACAGTGAAATTAACGACATTTTCTGTGTGGTGGGAAGGTTATACATTTTGGCTGTTTGATGTAAACAGGAAGACGTCTATGTGTTTTGCTGGTTTTCAGAACTATTTTTTAAAGATACTTTAACTAATAAAGTGATGTATGCATTATGTATTGGAAACCCTAAGGAATTCCTTAGAAATATCTTAAGAGGTTCATCAGCTCTGAAAACACTTCACTCATTCACCTTGCAATAGAAAATTCCTATAGATTTACGAGAGAACGATGGCTTCCATATTGTGTCTTCATTGGATATGTACTGATATTTTTACCACTTTTAGCATGTTTCCAAACATGACCTTCCAGGAATATCAAGGTCGCATACAATTCTACAGTAATCCTTACTTTGTATAACTAAACCGACGTTGAAACTAAAGTTCCTTTCTAAACTTCTTGCCTCTTACTTTCTGCTTAAGGCTCAAGTATAAAATGTTCCTGGGGACTGAGAACCGATTAGAAAGCCAGGGTCAAGAATTCTAATGACAGACATGTAACTATGTAACATGTTCAATACAATAAATTTAGTTGAACAATTAAAATTCATTATCGAATCGTTTATACAGAGTACATTCGTTGTGGCATCTTTATACATTGAGTGACATGATGAAACTTTAATAAAATTATTAACGTGTAACAATTTATTTACTTATCACTTTCAGTTGAATAAATACTTCATGTAGTGATTTAACAAAAGGTTCTCATTTTATAACATAAGTGGGTTCTTTGTGGAGATTTTTAGTAATTTTTTATATATAGTTGGTCTATCAGTGGTCTGTCGGTTAAGTGCCCGTGCGCGAAACTGGAAGATCCTGGGTTCGAATCTCGCGAGGCGGGATCGTGGATGTACACTGCTGAGGAGTCCCACGATAGGACCGTCTAGTGCTTGCAGGTTTTCCATTGTGGTCTAGCTTCAATTGACTCATGATTTCAACCTTATATCATAAGTATTACTATATAGTGAAAATAATTGGAAACAGTAGATTTTCTGAACTAAGTGAATATTACAAAAAGATTTCTTCTTTTAGTTTCAGATTAATTTTGACCAACTAAATGGATCTATAACAAATATTTACTGCTTTATCTTTGGTTACCATTGATTAGAATAATGGCCCGACAACATGATTAATTATATATATATGGTAGATTCGTTATGATCCCTCAAGATTCTAAAATACTGAATTTCGCATTATTCGATGGACTAAATCAAGCAGAATGTATTGCTTTAATGCAATACCGTTCATTTTAGGTTGATGTGGAGAGTAGTCGGTGACTAAAGAACATCAATTCCTTCGTAAATCTGAAAAAGATAAGACTCAATTTTCAGGTTATCAACGAATGCAAGATTTTTGAATTAGAGCAGACAGAGGTAAGGTTTCATCATTGAGATTTGGATTGATGGGTTTTATCTACAAATAAATTTTTTAACAATTTTCAGTTAGGTTACTCAGTTATTCTTGTACATTTGTTTACTGACTTGACAATTTCATCTTCATTCCGGTTCGCGTTAATCGTTTTCGTATTCCTAACAATATTGTTAGTATCCCTTCAGGTTCATCTATGAATGAGTGCTTTCTTCATAAGGTCAGATTAAATGAACTACGTATGAAATCGGTTCACACGACCCTATCTAATGTCGAGTAATCTTTGTCTTCAACTTATTTCAGTACGTGTATACTTAAAATCTAATTCACACTAGTGGTATCAACTGAAGCTTCTTTAAAAACAGCAGTCTTTTACTTAAGTTATCATAGGGGAAATCGTGATGAGTTATGTAAATCTGACGTTTTATTTCTAGTTATTTTTGTATTCTATTGGTATAACTAACATTTTGATAACTGTCTTTATTCTTAAAATTTACAATTCGATTAACTCAAGAAACAGGTTTACTAAATAAACATCATCAGAATTTGTGGTTTATTGATTACTTACAATTTGCGTAAGCGTGAAATATGTACTTTGTAATCTATAGTCATTTACTAAATATTATAATTGAATGAGTACTGAATAAATACTTTACTTAATCACTAATCTTTTGTAAAAAGTAGCTAACAACATCCCTTTTAGATTGAATGCAATTAATCACTGTTGGGCTACTTTCTAGTAGAAACAATAGGCTTTGCAACTAAAAACAATATATCAAGGCATTCCTTCAAGGATCCCGGAATATCATCAACGGTAAAATCCAAATCCTTAATACATATAGTTAGCATCAAATCAGTTGAAGGAGTTAATGGCCATAGAAACTTTGTTTGTCAACGGATGACGCGCTTACATGTAAAGGAAGTTAAAATCAGTTCGAGTACTAGTACGAACAGGGATAACGAGGTGCAATTACAGTTAGTTGAATAGTCTGAAAAAATTTTCGATCTACTCATCTTGAATCTCCAGTCTTTCGGCATCTAATTTTATTCATAAATATTATCCAAGAGAAAAAGAATCAAATCGTCACTCCCCAAATGCCCTGGTACGGCCGAGAGTGGGGAGAGAACGCTCTCCCTCTCCAAATGCTCTCACATGGCCACGCGTATGTAGCCTCTGCCAGGGAAGTCCTACTCACTGGAAGGGATGTAGTAAGAGGACGAAAAGCGAATACCCGGCGCTTTAACCATGTTGGTGGACACGGAAGGTCCACCTAAGTGAGTTGGAAAACCCTGATTCCAAACTAATGGTGCACATGGGCTCCAGTATCCTGAAGGAACAAATGGCGTATGAACCAATTGTTGGTCACCGGCTACCATTGGACTGCATTTCCTCACGATGCTCTACTGCCTTGTGGGTTAGACCTTTAGGTCAAAGGCTCCGGGTGTGGTCCCCTAAGAAAACTACCTGCTTCAGTTTTGGCACCCGGGCAGTATCACAGCCGTAACACAAATCGAATGAGATTTATGTGGCGCATCTATATCTGGTGCTTTTTGTATCAATATTTATGTGTTTAAATAAATAAATAAATAAAATCCATGAATCAATAAATTATCATGTTATTTAGCCTTTAATTTTCGTATAGTGTTGTTTACTTTTCTATTTAAAAACAAAATGGGCTTTGAAAAAAGAAGGTTGATATTGGAAAAAATAAACACCTGTAATGATGAATAAGTTGGCGCCAAAACGTAACTAATAATAATGGAAGAAAAATTATTCGTTCACTTAGTTACAAATAGAAATTAAAAAAAGCAGTAATAAGATGTAAACAAGGAAAAATGATTTATAATTTATTAGTTTTTTTTCCCTTAAGTATTCTAATCTGAATAAATCGACCTCGAAAGTTGATGATCAGTTACCAATTCACTGAAAGACGAAAAAGAAAGGCGGCACATTAATGGGAACAGGTAACATGATTACTGATATACTTAGATATATTGTTCAGTTCAGCATGATTTATTAGTGCAAACTCACTAGTACTTCAAAGTAGACAAAGAAATTAAACCAGACTATTTACCATGAAATGATTTAAATTATTCTAATAATATCCAGTTAGGAAATATAACTTATTTATAAATAAAATATATCTCTTTTATGAAATCAGTTTGATAAAACTTTTTGGCATCGAATTGTAGTAATAAAAATAATAATAGTCGCTATATGTGAAAAAAATTATATTTGAAATAGTCTCAGCGATTGAAATTCAAATAA
>NW_017386035.1:266332-268320 GCF_000237925.1 Schistosoma mansoni | reverse complement strand
CTTTGATAATTTTGATTTTGATTACTTCCCTGAAGAAGTCCAGACAAGTTAGCTGGACGAAACGTTGGAATTATTTGAATTTCAATCGCTGAGACTATTTGAAATATAATTTTTTCATATATGATTACTTCTCTATACTCGGCGCCCAATTTTTGTCAAGCCATTCGTTCTCACCTTGACGAATATTCGTATAAAAAATAATAATAGCTCAGAGAACAAAACTTCATCAAAATCATCCACCTGAACTACAAATCTTCTCCATCATCTCAAAATCATATGAGCGTAGATTTTATAAAATGTATTTTAAATGACATAATTTAGCTTTGAAATTAAATACTCTTACATACTATAACTATATGATTCATTAACTATCATTAGTGAATATAATGATAAAGGTTCTAGAAAATCGATTGATTAAACATTAAGCAATACAGTATATTTGTGTTTATTTAAGAAACACGTTTCGTTTATAATCAGTTTGCAACTCAATGATCAATCAATATACACTTTATTGAAAAGTCAATTAAGACATTGTTTTGTGTCGTTAGTTAATCTCCCTTCTTAGAAATATACTGAGATAGAGATTTGAATAAAAAATTAGTGAGCCATATAGTTGGATACATTAAAATCAAACTATGAAAGTGCTAGTGTAGTGAACATGTTGTATCTCGAACTTAGAATTCTTAGTCTATCGCACGATATTTGAGCACTCGAACGCTAGAACCCTCCCAAGTCACAAATCAGAAGACAGAAGACAAGTAGAAGGAATGTTATTCCAAACAGTGTCGACTATGGTACAAAATTGTCAGGTATTTATAGTTTTTATTAGAAGCAAGATTATCATTATAGTTGTCCAATCCGCACACAGGGAGTTATCAGCATTGTCCAATAGGGAAGTTCCACGTAGCAATTCTAGAATACTCTTCCAAAAGCTGATTGGATGGAATATGTCGAGCTTCTTCTGGGCTTTTTAGAGCTTCCTCGACTTCACCTGTGGACCATCCTCACAGAACAAGAACATGGGTGGGAACAATCGAACGCACTTGAGCCCAAATCACAGACTATCTCACTAAATTCTGAAAACCATACAGTAAACAGTTAATTTGCAAAATTACAATCAATTGTCTCAATCTTGACTGTTTCTTCTGCAAATATCAGTCAATCTTCTCTGATTTCATTGTTCATGCATTTTCGTGCCGATTGCGTTTCATTCCTGTTCTTTTCTTATCGATCTTCTGCCAAAATACATTTTATGTCTGACCATCACCATGTATTACTTATATGGATATAAGTAGACCACACCACACTAGTTGTACTCTTTAAGTACAATGATGTATCATTACTTAGTATTATTGACATTATTCAAATATTTATTCTTTTTATCTAGTCTAAAGTATGATGAATAATTGATCAAATTATCTTATGACACTATCTAAATCATTTATCTTTACATTTAATATAAAATATTCAATATTTTGTGATTGTTTCTTTTTGCAACAATATAGTATGATTGTAACTATGTCTACAAATTGTAAAGCTAAAATTACACAATTTATGTCATATTTGACAAATAATACACATTCTAAAGCATTTACATATGAAAATTAATAAAATATTCATTAAAAGAACTCTTTCTTATACATCATTTGTTAGTAGGATGTATGTCGTTAATCAGTACACAATTTTTATTAGTTATATTGTTTGCATTGTGGAAATTCATTTTATGTACGAAACATTCTATTTTTACAACGATTCAATAAACAGAAGGGGTTTCGTGAATATTATAGTAATTTTAATAGTTGAGATCATGGATCAATTGAAGCTAGACCACCATGGAAAACTTGGAAGCACTGGACGGCCGTTTCGTCCTATTGTGGGACTCCTGGGTTCAAATCTTGTGAGGCGGGATCGTGGATGTGCACTGCTGAGGAGTCCTACAATAGAACGAAACGGCCGTCCAGTGCTTCCCGGTTTTCTCTAGTGGGCCA
>NW_017386035.1:218169-266132 GCF_000237925.1 Schistosoma mansoni | reverse complement strand
ATAGGACGAAACGGCCGTCCAGTGCTTCCAGGTTTTCGATGGTGGTCTAGCTTCAATTGACTCATGATTTCAACTATGAAAATGTTTTAGATATATCAATCAAAATAGTAGAAAGTTAGCTAGACTTAAATATAACATGTTCATTTACATGTAATAAATATCCAAAACAATATCCATAACAAATCACTATATGTACAAGCACTGAGTAATTGATATCTAATTAAGTAATAATAATTTATGAACGGTAAAAAAAATATGACAATCATTAATGGGTTATATGGAAGCTTAGAGATTAGGACAATATCAAATTACTATATATCAACTATTTGATAAATACATACTAAAATATATATGTATATATGTGCTAATTCATTAAAGAATAACTCCTAATGTTTCATATTGCAGTCTTATTCGTCCATTTATAATAATTATCAAATTACGTTATCTATTAACTTCTATCTTCTTTTATAAACAAGCCAAATACGTAGACCCAGAAATTTGTAAATCCATTTGGTTAGTAAAGTGTATTTACAAAAAAAATGTCTTTCTAAAAATATTGGAGATAAAAAGAAGCATATCAATATTTATGTACATAAATTCCGTGCTAGCCAATTATTTTTTTGTAATTGATATACTTTTATACAAAACATTATGTTCAACAATCATCACAATATCAATATTTGAATGGTGAAAGAATAAACAAAAATGGAAATCAAGATTTTATTGAATGTTCAATGAAGAATTAAAATTTTTACAATAAATCGAATTGAATTTTTTATGAATTTAAACAAAATTTGGTAAACTGATTGGTCATGACAGTTAATCAATAAAATGATGTAAATTATTATATCTTTTAATAAAAGATCGGATTTTATTTTTGTTCGAAATTATTTCAAATAAAAAAGACTAAATTTCCTGATTATTAAAACATAAAATAGTTTGTCTGGATTATGAAGACGTCAACATCTGAAAGTAAGCACGGGATACAGTGGACAGCTAGGATACAGCTGGACGATTTGGAATTCACAGATGATCTGGCTCTTCTATCACACACACAACAACAAATGCAGGAGAGAACGACCAGTGTAGCAGCAGCCTCATCAGCAGTAGGTCTCAATATAAACAAAGGGAAAAGCAAGACTCTATGATACAATACAACATGCACCAATCGAATTACACTTGACGGAGAAGCTTTGGAGGATGTGGAAACCTTTACATATCTGGGCAGCATCATTGATGAACACCGTGGATCTGATGCAGATGTGAGGGCGAGGATCGGCGAAGCAAGAGCAGCATATTTACAACTGCAGAACATCTGGAACTCAAAACAGCTGTCATCAACACAAGATCAGAATTTTCAATACAAATGTCAAGACAGTTCTACTGTATGGGGCGGAGACATGGAGAACTACGAAAGCCATCATCCAGAAGATACAGTGTTTATTAACAGTTGTCTGTGCAAGATACTTTGGATCCCTTGACCAAACACTATCAGCAACATCCTACTGTGGGAGAGAACAAACCAGATTCTAGTGGAGGAAGAAATCGGGAAGAAGCGCTGGAAGTAGATAGGACACACATTGAGGAAATCACCCAATTGCGTCACGAGGCAAAACTTGGATAAATACAAAGCAAAATATAGACCAGAAACAATTTATGCTCATTTAGTAACTTCAGTTAAACAATCAGTCAGAACTTTTGATTGATACTTGGATATGTAAATTAAAATGGATGAAGAGGATTTTCAACGAATATTTAAAAATTAACTTCTAGTTGATAATATGAAACCACAATAACCGGAATAATGAAATTTTAGGGTAGAAGATGGTTTGCTTTTAATAACTTAACAATGGTCTTGAAAACCCCTAAATTTAGTGAATAGGAAGTATTTTAAGGTAAACTGCAAATGATTTTAAGATTTCAAGTAAAAATGTCAGCAAAAAGGTAAAAGCGAGAAAGTATTCTAACCTCAAAAACATGATTGTTATTAATTTTCACATAACTTATTTACAGCGATCTTAGAATCACAAAAAGATCTTCATTTTTTTGCGTTTATCTAACCACCTTTCTTTAGATATATAATATGTCATTCATAGAAAAGCAAAGTTGTTTCTTATTTGACGAAAAAATGATTTCAGAAATTCCTCAACAAAACGAATGTTTGGGATTTTGGGCTAATAATTGATATAACGTTAACTTTAACAGGTTATTTATTACTTTGTTGTATAGACGTACAGTGAAAATGAATATATCTAGTTCATACCGATTAATAGATTTGGTGTAAGAACTTGGACATATTGACTTCTGCTGGTAGTTGTGTTGATAATTAATACATAGTTTAAACGGTTTACTCTGAGTGAATTTACATAACTTCCTTCTATTGTTCATCATTATGAATGATGCCGCTCATTTTATTTTATTTCTTCGAAGTGTGGTTTCAGTCTTTTTTTCTATATACAATTGAAAATAGTTAAGTTGCATTACTTACTTACTTACGTCTGTTAACCCTCGTGGAGGAGCATAGGCCGCCCATTAGTATTCTTCATCCAACCCTGTCCTGGGCAATCCTTTCCAGTTCTTTCCAGTTGTTATTCATCCTTTTCATATCTGTTTCAATTTCCCGGTGTAATGTGTTCTTTGGCCTTCCTCTTTTCCGCTTACCTTCGGGATTCCAAGTTGTCGAAACATTTTTCACTTTTGTGGTGTTTATATGAACCAACGATTTCTTTGTATTGATGACTGTTTTGATTTTGAATTCCAAATACAGTACATTCGTTCTTTCTCATCTAATGCTTCTTGATTAAATTGCGTTATTGCTGGGATTACTAGTTTATAATATAGTTGAAATACTCTTGAATATCATAGTTCCATATGTTCTTCAATTGTAGGAATGCGGTCCTTGCTTTGCCAATCCTCGCTTTTACATATGCATCAGATCCTCCTTGTTCATCAATGATGCTTCCCAGGTACGTGAATGTTTCCACATCTTCCAGAGTTTCGCCATCAAGTGTGATTGACTTGGCATTCTCCATGTCGTATTTGAGAATCTTGCTTTTTCATTGTGTATGTTGAGGCCTATTTATGCAGAGGCTACTGCTGCATTAGTTGTCTTCGTCTGTATTTGTTCGTGTTTATGAGATAGGAGGGCTAGGTCATCTGCGAAGTCCAAATCGTCTAAATGATTCTGAAATGTCCATTGTATTCCGTATTTCCCCTCAGATGTCGAATTCTTCATAATCCAGTCAATCACCAGAAGAAAGAGGAAGGGGGATAGTAGACAGCCTTGTTTGACTCCGGTCCTTACTGGAAATTCATCTGTCAGCTGTCCTCCATGCACCACTTTGCCCTGTAGTCCGTCGTATGAGTTCCGGACAGTGTTGATGATCTTCTCAGGAACTCCATAGTGTTGAAGAAATTTCCATAATTTTCTCCGGTCCACACTGTCAAACGCCTTCTCATAGTTGATGAAGTTGATGTATAGTGACGAGTCCCACTCAACTGATTGTTCCACGATGATCCGTAGTGTCGGAATTTGATCTGTGCACGGCCGATCCTTACTGAATCCAGCCTGTTGATCTCGAAGTCGGACGTCTAATACGTCTTTCATCCGGTCCAGCAACACTCTGTTGAAAACTTTTCCTGGTGCTGACAGCAGTATGATGCCCCTGTAGTCCTCACATTTGCTCAGATCTCCTTTCTTTGGTATGTTGATGAGGTTAATTTGCATAGTGATCCATTAAACCTTGATCAGTATCACTTTTTGATCACATATGATATAAACATTTGTAGTTCATCAATGGTAAGCAAGTTAATTAGTTACAAGTGAAAAATAAAATTAGCCTTTTTTTGACAAGATAATATTTTTTGCGCGATGACATACTTAACTAACATCTAAAATTTAGCCTACTTATAAGTAGTTCAGATTTATCCTTCAGATATCGTAAATAATTAGCTGCATTAATTTTGACCTCTCTTTTTGGTCGAAAATGTCCTCTTATGGATCTTAATTGTGTTTCATACAAATTCCTCATTATAACAACCTAAATCTTGACTCATGGTTCAATTGGTACCAGTAATAACAGTAGGCAGTTTATTTATCCAATTTCTGTCCTTTCGTACAATCATCAGCGAACCTGTTAACTAACTGAGGAATCTCCTAAATATTCCATTTAGGCTGCAGTGATATGCTTCTGTTCTGATTCTTGTAATGCCTGAAAATTCCATCATTTGCTGTAAAACGAGTCTTTCATATCCATACCTCTAAAGTCTTTTTTAGAAAATGTTATTGCTAATGTGGTATTGTAGTGCCGTGCTTCGCTGATTGTTCACCCTGATAATCGTTATAATTCCAATCTCAACGGTGTATAAAATCAGAAGGCAAAGAGAAACGGCAAGTACAGTTTTATTAATTAATGACGCACATAGGAGATGGCGGGTAAGCCAACTCACTTTTACCAAGCGTTAATCAATATTTATAGTCAGATAAGAATATATGACAGACATGTGATAAATAGAATAAGAAGTGTACACACACCTAAGCTCATATAAAAAAATAGTCGGCGTTAATAAGTGAATAATTGACAAGATGAAAACATGTCTCATAATGAACAGGTGAATTGGCTTGTCCAGAAGCTAGAATAAATTATACGAGCTTAACATATCAACCGATACTACAGTATAACAACTGGCCATCTCGTAAGTCAACACACTCACTTCAAAATACAAGTACATTCATTTAGTAGTGGTGAATATCCGACAATTTCTACGTATTGTAATCTATTCTTTGGTCTATAAAATGCTGCAGTTGATGCTGCTGCATGTTGATCTTTGATATGGTCAAGAGGTTCGTATCCACTGTCTGATTTCGCCATTCGTTTTTGGTCATATATGATGAAGATATATACCTTTTACAAATCAACTTTATCGAATCTGGAATCCCAAGAAGCAACGTTCCGAGTACTGAGTGTTGGTTTTTATCAGGGTTAACGCTATTGAAAGTCCTGGTCTACTTGTAGACGTTCAGGGTGTCTGCAAGAGGGAATGCTTTTGATTCATCAGGGATATGCTGATTTGCATTCTAGTACTTCACTTCGATTAGCTCTTGTAACTGCGATTCTTGTATGATAATGAGTCTGGAGTTATACCGGTGTTACCCGCAATGCAAGATATATTGAACGCAACCTGGAAAATAAACTCTCAGTGATGTATTTTCTGTAGCGAATAGTTAACCTGTTCGGAGCTGTTTGTCTCTGTCGACATTTTACGACTTGTAGGTTCAATGCAAATGTTTCCTTCTATCGTAAGTAGAAAATACTAAAGAATAAACGAAAATATTTTCTCCTATTGCACGAAATATTACTTTAGTACGAGAATGAGACCGGTGACCGAGTTCATTTTTCCGGTAAATTGTATGCTCTAACGGCAAGCCATACACAGACTTGATCACATCATGTCCGATATTCGATTTTCCACCACAAAATGATAGCAAGGGTAAATGCTGGACATTTTCTTCTTGCACACAATTAAAATCAGTTACTTCCACTGTATCCAAAGTAGAAATAAATAAGATCAAAAGCAATCACATATTTCATAGTTAGTAGGCTGAGTCCCTATTTGTCCACAACCAGTGGTCAATTACACTTACTTTCACTACAACATACCGGCATTATAGCTAATTATATTTCTACCGATTCTCGTCCGAATGTAGAGTGTCCCAATCATGCTGCGTTTAGCCTCTTTGGAAGGGGTAAAAGCGGTTCTCATCTGCCGTTCACCAGCTGACAATACATGGTTGAAATGGTTACCTTTGATGCATCAGTCATAGTGACGAACTGTGTTTTGTTATTTTGTTTAATTACCAAAGTCTTTTAAATTAGTACCCATTTATCGTTTCTTTGAACGCTTGGATAACATCTGTTGAAAGACTGGAGCTGCGAATGTCGTGATACGACTAAAATATGAAGATAAAAACCAGTCTTCCACGCTAGGCAAAGAACAATCTCACATCATAGGAATATTAATCTACTGGGATAACTCATTTTTGCCCAATCTTTCGGTGTTCCTACCTGGTCGTCACTTCGTAATAGAGATGACTGTTCGACACATTCATTTCCTGAAAGGTCATGTAGTGGCTGGCACTGTGTCAACACCATGTAAGTTATTATACAATCTGGACAGACCAATTTACTAGTTGCTTTCGA
Source organism: Schistosoma mansoni (assembly GCF_000237925.1). NCBI lineage: Eukaryota > Metazoa > Platyhelminthes > Trematoda > Strigeidida > Schistosomatidae > Schistosoma > Schistosoma mansoni. Next base: position 259,932 of record NW_017386035.1, on the reverse strand, counting down.
GCCGCATTTTGACCTTGTTACTTATTCACTTATTAACCCTGACTACTTTAATATAATCGTGTGTTAATTGCTTACCCTATTCATTATGTGTCTGTAACTTATTTTTGTCTGAATATAAATTTTGAGTCACGTTTGATCAAAACCAGTTGGCTTGCCCGCCTTCTCCGTAGCCTATTACTTCGTCTCATTTCGGTCCGCTTAGCCTCCTTCACTCTTTTTTTCTTATTGTTCTCTTCAGATCTACGATTGTATGAAATATACGTGTCCAAAATTCATTCTTGTATTTAACTTAACTTATTCCGTTATTCTCTAACGCAAACTGAGTCAATCAAAATATACGAGTGTTGGCGGCCCGTATATTTCGATAATAACCACAAACAATCTAACTGAAGTCAGTTATAGGACCACTAAAGCCACATCAGCACTTCTCAAGAGTTACCCGTAATACTCTAAAACTACAAGACTGTTAAGCGAACCAGTTCGATGAGACTCTCGACAGGGAAATGCGTTAAGTTCAGACATGTGAAAATTATATTGGATCATCAAATGACGGCATCCCTTTTAGAGGGTCAGACTAAGCGAAACTGTTTCCGCTTCTCTCTTGGAAATCGACTATTTCGGCACACTATTATTCGGCCGAAGGAAACGTCAAGAAATTAGATATTATTGTATATTCATGCGTCTTCGAACTCGCGCTGTACACTTAAAAGTAGCTATTAGTCTGAATACTCACGCCCTCACTGTAACAATGACAGGCTTTAAGAAAAGGATAAAGAGTTCGACAGAACTCTACAGCGATAACAGATCCAACTTTCTTGAGCCGACTTTTCAATTTCAAAATATTATGAATGTGTCAGAAAAACATAGAGTGAGTTTAAAAATGAAGGGGGTACAATGGCAGCTTGACGTTCTTCTGACTAACCACCGTTCTGAAATTCCGCACGTGTGATGCCTTGTATTCGTAGAATCCCTCTAGCCGTTTGTGAAAACAAGTTTTGTACGATGACAACTTAGTCACTTTGAAAATCGGAAGAATCTTTAGTGGCCACCTTATCGGTCCTGCGAGGTAGGTTGAGATTGATGGCTTAGTTCTCACTCCTAACACTATTGATATCGAGGTATTGTGATGAATCAGTAATTGATCGCACTGCTAAGAATAGGTGTTTGAAACTATGGAGACAGGTAAACTGCTAAGCCAATATCTTCTGGTGTTAGTAAGTGAATGAATATGTTTTTTCTACTGCCGATTAGGCAGATGTGGCGCTGTTAACATAACAACCTTATGGAAGATAATGTGGTGTTTGTAGCTAATGACTCTACTAATCGTGACTTATAGCGAATTTACAGATTTTCTGTAAACCTGAATAACTGGAAGCAATTCTTATTCTGTGTGGGTGACCTTATGTCCTTACTTTTGATAATAAATTTGCATCACGTAAAACCACCCATTTTCTTAGTGTCTCAGCGAGTGATTGGTCGTAACATATGGTCGGTTGTTTACGATGGCAAACCTACATAAGCCATTTTTTAATAATTTTCTAGACCGCAACTGATAAAAGAATGTAGCGCCAATTTTTTTATCATCTAGTTGTGGCCGTCCATGACTTCTTGACTGAGATGTCGTCTTTTCTCTTACATGCACCTTGTCCAGCAGTAGGTCTTTCACTTACTGATCTGGAAAAGAGACAGACTTCGTTCAACCCGGTTTTGGACAGTTATCAGGGTCCTAATGATCTACTTTTTTTAGTTTGTTAGGCGGATGATTAGATATTTTGTAGAGTTAAATGAAACGAATGTATCTAGACTTTTTGTCGTCTGACGTCACTATATTGTCTAGAAATTGTCCCTCCGGATATCCACAAGAACAGGGAGTGTGATAGGATACATGCACAAAATGTTATAGTGATTAGGAAAGCCTGTGTTAAATGATATGAGGAAGGATAACGAACACGCATACTTATATGGGAAAATGTACCAGTGGCAATGATTAAGATAGTAATAAGAGCAGGAAATATTACAGTTGTATGAAGTTAAATGTACTTATTTATTATGCACCTCATATTTTGTGGATATCTAAAGATATAATGTGATTAGTACTATTGCCCACGTTAGGATACGTTTTATCCGTCGCTGTGGAATTAATAACAAACTGTCGTTTATATGTGATGAATAAACCACAGGTCTTTTGCTTACTTCGAGCGCATTGTTTCTATAACTAGCGTGTCTACTGAATCCTTTTTTAAAACCTGACAAGTTTGTCGTTATCACGACGATTACCAACGGTACCAACTGGAAATAAATTCAACTCCGATTCATAATTTTGACAGTCTACTTAGTGACTAATAAAAATGAAAAGGGTATTATCATTTCTGCCATCTTTGTAAGCAAGAGCGGTCAGTTTACCTACCTCCGTGTGCTTTTCCGCTTTCTTTTTGATGTCGTTGCACAATTTAATATTTCGGTGTTCTTAAATTCTGCAATTTATGTAATACTTTATGTGTTGGCTCTAGTTTTTTTCAACCAGTTTTTCGCTACTTCTGCTGAAGCTGGTGTATTCTCTCGGGTGTTTTTATGCATTTATGTGATGAAATGTTCATTTATTTTGTTTTAAGTAATATTTTGTAGATTTCGGAAAACGGATTAGGCCATTTTCAGCTAAAACAAATGTTGCTGTCGCTTGTGATTTTCCAATTGTCCATATTTTCGTCACTAGTGTTGTCACGGTGTTATCGAGAGCAATGAAAGGAAACAATCTCTGGTTGCTTATTCTCTTTAGTATTATGGATACCTCCAGCCCATCAGTGATTCATGTCTGGTTGTCGTGGATACCAATGATGTATTCGAAGGAATTACCAGACCCAGATTTGTTATTGAAAATACACCATATAATTTTATTGAATCACTTGGACGCCTTATGTCGTGCATGAAAGCAAGCTAAAAGTTGGAAACTCGCTGGCAGTGTCTTGTGTATGTCCGTTGTTTTGGCCACAAACCTTATCCGGAGTTCCACGGTCACAGAGCAAAAGGGTAAACAACTGTTACTATATGGTCGATGAAGTGAAATACGATCTGTATACTTCGTTAGTGTATACACGGATCCCAATTTGTGCATTCTTCAAGAAAATCACGAAAATGTGTACTGTATTACTCCTAAGTGTTACTTAGTATGTGTGGACTAGATGTTAAGATGTTTGCATTACATGGGTTTCTTACGACGGTTAATTTGATAAATGAAAAATGCATCGGATTTGCAAATTTATTTTGGAATGATTTCGATAACTGTAAGATCCAAACCCTAGATCAAACTAGGTTTGGCTGATGAATAACTTTGTGGAATAGGTGTGTTGACGCGCGACCCAATCGAAATCAGAACAAGGTGATTTGGGTTACAACGGTTCTAAATTTCATCATATATACAAATGTACAAATTTACCTGAACAAATATTACCACACAGTTATTCAACCAACAATTGTTCCCAGAAGAATCAATTTAAATTACAATAAATAGCAAAGTCATAAGAAATATAGGAAAATTATCGAATGCTCCAAAAAGTAAGTGTTATTCCATCCTTCCTGGATAGATCAAGTACAAAAATGCGTTCAAATGTTGCTTGATAACACAGAGTGTTTCCAATTCTGGGAAAGTGCTCCAATTAACAACCAAAATGCGCGATCCCGGTCCAATCAAGCAACACGGTCAAAGATGGAACGATCAATATGGCAGCCGCGAGAACAATATCAATTAAAACAAATTAGATACATTTCAAGAAGAAGCATAGGAACTCAGGGAAAGCGATAGAAAAACTGAGAAAACTATTATAAAAATTAAATATTACAGTCTCAATTAGCATCAAAAGATTAACAATATGTACAAATAAAGAAACTGTCCAGAAGTTTCAAAGGCATACATAGAGGGATTTTCACCTTCAAAATGGATCTTACAATAACAATGGAATATAGAACAAATAATCACCCCAGGTTTACAATTTTCGAATTGATAGTGTTAAGCTATAGTCTTTGTTGTTCTTGCAAACTAGTGGACTAAAGAAGCAACTCGTGAATAAAGTAAGTGATTTTGAAACTAGAGTGAACTTGCAGCTTTCTTTTTAGACACTTTGTTGTTAATACTGCCCTCTATGGATAGTTCCATAGTGCCGTAATTCTGAAGGCGTAATAGTTTGTAAGGGTATCTATGAGTGCTTACTCATATTCCATTCTAAACAAACAAAGAGTATTGGGTCAAAAATATTTAATAAGTTGGCCTTATAGCTGGGGGAGTTGCTTTATAAGACCAGTAAAATATCGTTGGGCCCTAGCCAAAACATCTGGTGGTGGGGACACTAAATGTCGAACACTTCACCAAACCTCGTCAAGTTAAAGGACAATCAGCGAGCATCAATTAATTGAATGCCATGGACTGGTACATGCAGTGGTGGTCGCACTCTCTTCCTCGTACCTACTCTTACTAATACATTTCCGTAACAACGTCCTTTGTGCCGAACGGTCTTCAAAGCAGCCATAGTAACTTGATATGATGAATGGGTAGACCACCTTAGGTGTGACTTCAAAGCTATCTGATTCGTCACACTATTTCCGTCTAACTTGAATAGGCTCTCGATCATTTGAAACAGAATCTATCTTGGTGATCTAAATACGAATAACAACAAATCTTGAAATATGGCGACAGCTAGAGTTATTGTCTACAAACAAACACCATGTATACTTATCGTGTTTTCTTCAAAATGAACACCTTTTAGAATCCATGACAAAATCAGCATCCAAAGTAACTTTCTTCTATTTGTAGGCAGACTCATTCGAATCAACATACTGATTAAATGCAGGCCCATAAGGGAGTTACTTTAGTTTCTCTTTATCATTCTTAAGTCCAAGTTCTTAAAATGATTTCATATCACTACACCCTTACGTGTAATTTCTTAACGAAATGAATTAATGATATGTTAGGGCTAGTGAGAATATAATAAATAAGACACATCAATACCATGCCCCCGTGATTCTTCCTGTACTGCACAAGTTCTAGGCCCTCGAATTCGGCTTCTGGGGGATAATTAAACTTTGTTGTTTAGATAACCTCACACTGATCGTTTTCTAGTTATGATGCTTATAGCAGCCCACGTAAAATTGAGTTTGTTCACATTTAATTGGGTAAGCCCCTTTGTTAACTTATTTAATGGACAGAGACATTCGCACAATAACAACGTATCCATACTATTGCACCTTTGTTATTGTTGCACTTGTATGAATATGTATGCCTGACCATTGCTCACTGCTTATGCATATATTCATTCTGCTAACCTTACTATTAGTCGCTTGATTGATTCGATGATTCATTCATTTCACTATGTATATATATGTACATCCCAATCCTGTTCATTGATTTGTTGACTCGCACACTCGTTCATTGACTCGATCACTCTCTCACTCGCTTGCTTTACGGCACTACTCTTTCATGCTTGCTTAACGTGCCTTCAATTTTGAACATCTGTGCTTGGTTCATTAATGAACGCAATCAGCACTCCGTATTCGCCTTCTAATTTATACACCATTGGGCCGTTATCGAGTAACTTTCATCAAGGCGAACAATACGCGAAGTATAGGGATAATATCGAATACCGACCACCACACGCCTAAACATACAGAAATAAAAGATTGAGCAGCAGAAAAGGTAGAAGAACATTTATTTGGTGCTCATGATTTCGTTACTAAATGAACAATCATTGGTTGAATAACTGGGTGGTAATATTTGTTTAGGATTGTCACTTGCCTAATCACCTTGTTCTGGTTTCAACTGTGCAGTAGTGCGTACCTAAACTACCTCGACAGTTATTCTTCACTCTAAACCTTAGTTTTGATTCTACACTGTGTGCCATTTATACAGGCCTGATCATCATTAATCAAGGGTTTCCAGGTGGTGTCCTGGCCCAGTGGAGTCGGTCAAGGCGGGATCAATAAATCAGGAATGTTTTACTGTGGAATGATCATGGAGGTTTATCAGCCACTTATTTGTGTTATGGAACTACTTGATAAGTTAATATTTACGGTATGGTCATGATGTGAAGGCACTTGATACATGCTGTGATCTTAACAATCGCGCACATTAAATTTGACCCAGACGTAAGAAGGTACTAACTGACTGTGTATAATAAATAAGGTACTGAAAGGTGCTTTGAGGTTTACAGTTTATCGGAAAAAGTTATGGTGAGTCAGTAGGTACTGTACTTATTGACTTTTATTATTAGAATGAATTGTAGCTAAAGAGTCTCCAGATAAATTTATCTGGGGTCACTGTTGAGAGACCAATGTTAATACTTTCGAGTAGACGTCTTCGATTGACTAATCTGAACTTCAATTCTATTCATTCTCGATCACCAATTACTTGTCACAACGCAATTCTCACAAAGCACACCAACTCTCACATTATACACTAGAGTCATACTAACATTAATATTCTAATGTGTGAAAATTTATCCCCTGTCTATATTCTCCGTGTCGCGAGGGCTGTTTGTATGTGGGCATCATGTAAGGATAGTATTACAAATGGAGCCAGCAAGATTTTTGAGTAGCTTGGGACAAAACATCAAATTGGACCTAAGCCTTCTTTTTCCCAGGAGAACAAGTTCTAGGATACGACATCAAGAGTGGTAGTCAATGAGTGAGCCAATTTTAAGCCTCTTGAAAGTCGAATTCTGTTATACTCCTTCCAACTTTAGTACATCAAACAGATGTAAATCGGAGAATAAAAACAAACAGTAAACAACTTTTTTGTACAAGTTACAAAGATATCATGGTCTCTGACAATATGCAGCGAAAAGAATGTACATTATTTATATATCGATTGACTGGAGTGCTAACTTGTAACTGACTATCACTCATTACTTGTCGTCAGGATTGATCAAAACGTAAGAAGCAGAAACTTGTTGAAATACATTGTACTGAGAATTCTATATTGTACCAGAAATTTAATATTGAATAAAGCTAGTGATAATAGTGATAACGTTAAGTCGTACTCATATCTTGTAGAGGATGATTCTGGGTTCTTTTCGAAAGACGTTACGGAGAATGAAGCCCAATAATCTCGCAACTTGGAGGCTTTAGAGGAGATATGTTCTGAGAACGCACTTGGCACTTGATCTATGTGATCACCAACCTCATCTATCATTTCTGTGGGCAGTGTACTAACTGTACATGCATGTTTGGCTGTTTACTAGCGTATTTCACGAGCCGAATATAAAGTTCTTACCTAGGCAAACCAAATTATAGGACAGTTTACACCATACGGAGATAGTATTATCTCAGCTGTTGAAATAATGGTTGTTATGGTAGGTTCAGAATATCTAGGAACAACGAAGAAAAGTTAAACGGTAGCCTTCTCTATTATGATGTCTTCGGTTTAATATATAAAAAACCAAAAATAGTCGTAACAGTTCTAAACGAACGAAAATACACTGGGGACGATCCTGTAATAATACTAATGAAAGAACAATAAAAACCGCCTCGCCAAATAGTTGTGGCGGACCAATACAATTGTGTGAATGCCGCAACTCATTTGATACTTCCAAAAGTATGAAAAAATAATTAATAAGATACAAAAACAAGTAAATACAAATCATATGAGTTACTTGTCATTATCAGAAGGGTGAGTGTTCATAGTTTCTTATTTATTCGCAATAATGTTTGTGTATGAGCATTCCATGGAACGTCAGATATGGATCCAAAGTTTTCGGGTATAAGTAATGATGAATTCGTTTTATGACGTAATCTAAAATGTATGCAATAGGATTGTTAGTAAACAGTTAGAAAATGTCAGTCAAAAAAGTCGTAACAAGGAGTGTATGCGAACACTTGTATTTAGCGGAAAGTTATCAGTGAGACATGCGAAAAGCGTACAGGAATAATGAAGGTCAATTTAAACAAAATCCCTTAGCCAACATAGTCTTTTTACATAATGAGCAAAATTATGAAATATTGCCGAAATCGACAAAAATCGTTCAAAAATTCAGTATATTTCAATCATTGCTAACACAATAATGCCAATTTTGGACCTGGTGTACCTTTCCCATGATCGCAAAGTGGACGCGATGTCATTTTTGAGACATTATAAAAACTGAACTCATATTGCAATCCTAAAACATAAACATAATGAAAAATTCTCTGAGACGTTTGCATGAATGTACAGCCTTTTATTTTAATTGATTTCATTTATTTAACAACCGCACTTCGGAAGCATCTCACAAACCAATGTTGTATATCATAGGTCATGCCAGTAAAAATAGAGTGTACCTGCTCCCGCAGAAATACATGACTATCATTATTCCCACAAAACGATTAAGTCATCACAAATGCCTCCATTTTATTATTTATTGACGCAGTGGTAACTGCTATCAGTAGTAAAACATCCATGTTAAGATTTGCAAGTGATTCTAACATTCAACTTTCTTGAGCATTACCTTGCTCGTCCGTTCAGTATTTATTCTTAATGTTCGCCGGTCAATATAGATTGTTGTCATGTGGCGTCTTTTGATAGACTTATGATTGAATTATTCAAACCGCATTCATCGTGTAGTTCACCGATTTTGTTAGTGGTAAGGCTGCTAGGGTTGAACGGAAGTGATGCTGTCCTCAACTGGCAAATGGCTACTCCCAGTTAGTCACTCTAGATATTAACGACTCTAGGTAAACTGTTCAAGGTTCTATAGTCTGTATAACATAGAAACAGTCTAGCTTCAGATACGGTTTGGGCAGATCTCCGTGACACATTACTGGCACTAAAAATACCAGCCTAAATTTGTATCTGGGAGAACCTCCTTCGTCAAACCTTTTACCTCACGAATGATATCATTTGTCTAGTACGAGTTCAAAGACCAGATCATGAAGCTCCCAGACTTTAAAACAAACCCTGTCCAGCTAGCCTAGAAGCAATCAAGTTAAAAACCTGGGAAGTGACGAGATATGGGACTAATATGTATCACGTAGTTCATAATTATCTTCAGCCAATAGTTCTCTGAACCCAACAAGACTTCGTCTTTAGATAGGGCACAAAAGAGATATCACTGAAACTGATGTTAATACTTTAGATGTTAGATTAGTTAGGACTTTGGATTGCTTGAAGGGAGAGAAGCGATGGTGGCTTAGGTTGACTTCTTTGAAAAGGGATTCGACACTAAAGATACCAAAGGTATTCAGAGTGTGACAGGTAACATCTTCACAAGTGTATCAACCCAACCAAATCGGAGATCGTGAATGAAGATTTTCGAAGGTGTGTAGTGGATGTCGAGTCGAGGACGGACTATGATCACCACTACAATTCGTTTAGGCGCCCAGAAACGACTTGGTTCCTTTGGTAGCTCGTAAATCAGAAGGCTTTATTAATCCAGATCAAGTATATTTATTGGCGATCTCGTGGTATAGAAATAATACCGAGACGTGCCAAAGAGTACAGGCGAAATGAGCAGTGCGTGAGCAAGTTCGAACCAAACAAGGCGGAGAGCGAAACAAGAAGTGAAACTGATACAGTTAAACAAATATAGTAAAACAATCTCTGGTACAATTAGTTACAATAATAATAATTGTTTCTGTTATTCCAATCGTGTTCTTATCGAGACTTGCCGGTCACTACAGGTGTATCTAGAAGGCCGTCGATATGTCGAAAAGTGTTTGTTCTACGCTGGCTGGCATTTTCAAGAGATGGGTAGCAAGGTGTACCCACTCGTGATCTGGTGTTGGTGAGTGACCGAGGATTTTCAGCTAGAGTGTGTTCGGTAAAACTAATGAGGTCAGTATCACTGTTGAAGACTCACGGAACTATTTATTTTGGGGATTTATTTACCTCTGCAACAATTTGGATCAATAGGTATTAAGATTAATCGTAAAAGGTGTGTGGTGGGTCACAATGAAAGAGCTTATTCAAGATATACTGATAGGCATAGTTACTAATGATATGTCGAAAGAATATTATCATGACAAACTGAAGTGTCTGCAAAGGAAAACGGTAACAAATAACATAACAAAATAGTATATTAAATAAAAAGACCACGACGATTTTCGGGGATGAATGCCAGATGTATGCTCCTTCTGAGATAACAGCCACACGTTGGTTCAGTTTATTATCGAAGGTCCCTATTTGCATGGTGCTTTCAACGGTGTGACGAGAAAGATAAATCTTATAGTTACAATAATCCGGGCCAACACTCCAACGTAGTGTAGGACGGCCTAAAAAGATCTTATAACACTGTCATAATCTTCATTCACAGGCCGTGGTCAATAGAGTTGCAGAGGAGGTGACAGAGATAGCGTTTATTTTTAATACAACGGTAGTGTGTATATGTATTGACACAACCAAACGATTATTTCCGGTTTTACCATTGATACAGAGAAACAATAGACAGTAATATGTTGCAGCCATAGCGGGTATTGAATATAAATGTAATTACATAAAAAGTGTTACTAACGAAGAGAAACGTGGTCTTTATTTTTTCGCTATAAGAATCACTGATTATTTATGTCACTACAGGTGTATCTTTTCAGTTATCTAACCCTTTATTAAGCGATGTCCTTATCCGCAATGTTATCACGAAAACAGACGGCGAACAAAAAGAAACCTTTCCCCACCACAGAAATACCAAGGAAGAAGGAAATCGCAATATCTTCTAACGTATTTTGAAAATTGAAGGTTTGAATGTTGATCAGTAAGTTTCCGCTCAAATTGTTTCGGACGTTGGTGTTCTAGCAATGCTCAAGTCCTTGACCTGATTCCTTAGTATCAATGATGAGAGTCGTTTTTAGCACAGTATTATTTTTGTGTGTAAGCCTTGATATTGCCGTATGCAACTCAGAAGTGGATGATGACTCATCTACAAGAACTACCCTACAACTGCGTGATAGTGTGGAGTTTTCTTACTCGATATCGAATTTCTTTTTGGATCTTATTCGTGGTAAGAAACCACCTACAGCTGTTTTTGAAACCCTTGTCAATATTCAAAGTACGTTGTTATCAACTCGTTAATTATCTTTGATTTTTAGCTTCACACCACTCAAGACTCGCATATAGAAGCGTTGAGCCTGTGAGTTTCAGTTTCTGCCTTTGTTTTACGTTGTGATCTGATTCTTTCACAATGGACTGCATTCTGTCATAGCTTCACCGCTTTAAGCCTGTTCATGTTTCCCATGTCCATCAGCTGGCCACCTGTTTTGACCGTCTTAGAGACGCAACTAGTTTCCTCGTTCCATGCAGGTTTACCCTCAGTATGGTCGAATCCTGTGGTTAACTGCTGAGGAAATTCATGCGAGCACCTTCAATTTAATATTTCATGAGAAGGCTGAACACAAGCATGATAGAAAGTGGCCAGCGTATGGCTTTAAACTCCTGTCCTCACATCAACATGAACAATAAGTGTCAACTCCTGTTAGTTGTATGTGTACATATTCAAAATTGACTTGAGTTTATAACTACCGAAAGCTCTTTCCTTAATAAAGGTTTGTTTAAGAAAGGCAAATAGGTAACTAACAGTAACAGTAGTACATTTCATCCCGCTGTAAACCATTTATTTTTCCAGCTATTTGGAAGTACTTCAGTTATTCACTCTCAATAAAACGTCAAGAGTCCGAGCGTTCGTTTTTCTATGAAAGTTGTCTTAAAGCGTCTCCAAACCTCGCATTATAAGTGAACAATGTTAAAATGTAAACACGTCAAATCTAAATATAGACTGCTACAGCTTTTAAGAGAATCCGGGGTTCTTTTTCTGCTGTATAACAAATAGAGATTGCAACCAAAATTTTCAGACTTCAGTTTATGAGAAAAGTAATCGCCATAAGCAACGTCGGACTTCGTACATATGTTCACCCCTAGGGTTACCGTAGTGAAACGGATTCATTGAGATAAATACCACAGTAGTATTAGTGACAGTAAAAATGATTAGGTTTAGAGATAATTTTAGAAAAGTAATTCGCGAGGTAGAAGGCATAGAATAATTGCACAACTCAGGATCTAGGGGAAAGGAAAGAATAAATGCATCTGTCCCATTGCTACCGAATTCAGACTACGCCATCTATTGGCTCGAATTGCTGCTCTCAATGACCGTACGGACGTCAATTAGGTGGTCTGAAGGAACAGATATGGCTTAGATCGATTGTCGGTGACTTCATGGACTGATGTTGTTTCACTTGTTCCTAGCTTTCGTCCAATATGCTTATGTAATAGCAAACGTCGTGCATTGATGTTGAGGAGTGGTTATGCATACTCAACTCATTTTCCATCCTTAGTCGCCAAAAATCCACTATCTTGTCAAATGATATGCTATGTCTAGTGCCCTCCATCTCATGTCAACATAGCTTACTCAGTGACCCCAATATATGCGAGGAACTCTTCAAAGGTACCGATGATCAAATATTTGTGCCGGAGTAATTTTTACGTTTTACAGAAATACAGACAGCGAACTGGCCCGAAGTACACACGTTTTCTACTTCACAAAGATTCTTTCGCCTACTTAGGGAATGTATATGTGAAAGTTTGCAAAATGGCAACATTTCCCTTTGGAGTGCTATCAACAACTTGGTAATAGACTAAATATGGTCCTTTATTAGGTTTGTCTTTTTCGAAAGTAACAAGCTTTATAGTGATGCTTTTCCCGTCTATCAATTGAAGGACGGATATACTGCTCAGCAGTTCGTTCTGTTCTACTTCACGTCTGCAAAACGTAGCCATTAAAGGTAGAGGATATTCGTAAGTTTCTAGTATTTGATCACAGATGTCTTAGAAATATTGTTCACATCTTTCGGGATCACCGGGTAAGTAATAGTGAGCTTAGACTCAAATATTAGTGAATGATGGCAAATCATTTGATGAGGTTGTAAATCTTCATCGACGGTGATGGTTGTGCCATGTATCACGCATACCCAACTACTGATTAATACGGCGCGCAGTTCTGACTAGTGTTGGAGACGGATGGTCTGAGCCATGTTGTTAGATGCAGACTACTTGTCTGGGGTGCGCGTGACTATCGTAACCAGTGGTTGGAGACTGGGTGACATAGCTGAGAATCGATCACAATGGCGTAGGTGTGTGCAGTGCTTGTCTTCTCTCAAACCTTGAGATGAAATTTACTTTATACCTCTCCTTCTACGAATTAATTCTTTCTCCGTGTATCATATCCTTATATGCTATCTTTATCTACATATATTACTACCATTGAAGTGACTGCTTCTATGAATTCGGTGTTGATGTTGTTGTGCTAATAAGGTATAGAAACTTGGACCGATGCATATGCATGCCTGGTCGTATGTTGTAGATGACTGACCGGCTTATTTTCTGTAGAACTGTACTTTCGAGGTCTTACAAATGCTTGGGTTTCTTGCGTTATATATATATATATATATATATATATATATATATGCTTTTTGAATTTAGTTAATGACCAATTATGTATGTTTTTATGTAACCACATATTTTTCTAAACAGGTTGTAACAACATACTTGGGATATGGCATATGCCTTGTTTTCGGTCTTCTATTTGCTATTTTTATGCCCCTTGTTGGAATCGTTTTCTTCTGCGCTCGGTGCTGTGGAAAATGTGGTGGGCGTGTACAGTTTGTAGATTCAAAGCACGACCCTTGCAAACGAGTTGTATACACAATATGCCTAGTCTTGATTGTGACGTTTCAATTGTAAGTCAGATTAACTCAGAGCAATATAATAATAGTACTGTCATGCTTGTTTTTCTTAAAGTTAATGTACGTCGTCGATGTTTGCCTAAGAACCTTTATAATATTTTGGATAGTGACTTCTATCTTAAATTCTCAGTTTTTATCTCCATTAAGATTCACTGTTTAAAAAAATGTATTGTGAATCATAGTCTGAGTATCCGAAGCCTTCCATAAGCCATTCTAAGTGTAACAAGTATTTTTAAGGTTACGTCCTTGTGACTATATAATACTTAAAATATATAGTTTCCTTGTTAATATTGCTAGTTCAAGTCCTTTTCATGAACTGACATTCTTAGTTTTTACTCATTTCTATAAGAATAGCTCTGTAAATAGTATTGGAATACTTCCGATCTATGTGAGTACTAATAAAAGTCATCTAAAGCTAACACCAATTAGGAATAACTATTTAAACATTTTTAATGATATTATTGATGTCTCATTAAAACTTCAACCGCTTGAAGGTCGATCCTATCCGTTTCTTTGAATTTAAACGTTGTAATAAATACTGATAGTTCGTATTTGTATAGTTTCGTAATCTTCGTCAACTTCTAAGCTAGTAACGTTAAGTCATTATTACACAGGATGCTATCGGATAACATAGTTGACCTCCTTTATAGAGCTCGTCAATCTGGCTACTTAACTATCGTTTTGGAGTTTTGTAACTTCCTAGGGCTTGAATAGTCAAATAGCCTTGTTAGCTTTCACATGGTCTATGTAGTTCAGCCTATTGTTTTCCTCTGCACATATTAGAAGCTTCTTTTTCACTTTACTAGTAATTTGACGCTAATATTTTAGTGGTTAGCTCATTTTTACTTACTGCTATTTGCCGCAGCAAGAAAATTCTTTAGAGTTCAACTTGATAATGAAAAAGTCAAGAATATGTCAGGAACAACTGAAGAAACACTTAGTCAATCATAAAAGTGATATCCACCCTGAGTTAACTTGGGGTGATATCTGAACAGCTGTGATAACTGCAGTGATGTCTACCAGCTACTTAAACCATAAGATTGAGAAAAGTCAATGGATTTTAGCGGCGTCTACTAAACTACATATGCTTAAAAATTCATCTCTTCTGGCTCTGAACACATGCAGAACCAGCTCAAACGTGGGCTAATAAAAGGTTCACTTGGAAATCGTGAGCAGTGGGGAATACTGAAAGCAAAAGAGACAGCGGCGATAAATAACAGTATACAGCTGTTCAGACTTATCAAGGAAATGAGTATCAGAAACATGGCTGTTGAGAAAACAGTCTCGGAAAAGGACGTGTCTATTATTTACTCAATCCAAGAGATTGAACCGATGAACAGAACACTTTTTGGAACAGTTCAACTGGTCTTCAGCCACTTCAATTACCCACTATCTTCAAGAAACCTGGATGGTGAATCGATTTAAGTCCTCCAACTCTCAAGGAGGTTGAAAAGGCTCTAAGTAATATAAAGCGAGGGAAAACAGCAGGGTTTGATGGACTAATCTCCGAGGTTTTTAAAGATTGTGGTTCAGTTTTAGCAATTAGATTAACTGAGATCTTAGTTAAAATCTGAGGACTGGGTGTAGTCCCATCTGACTGGTCTCGATCGCTGATCGTCCCAGTTTATATTAATGGACAAATAAGTACTCTTCCAAATGTAAAATGTTACTTCAGGACCGGCTTGCATCATTGCCTGAATTAATGGTAAGGAGCGAAGTAGTTGAAAGTATCAACCGCTCGATTTATTATGGGAGCCTCATCAGTCCTAATAGTCTGGTATCTGAAAAAATCTCGCTAAAACTTTAGGAAGCTGTACTGGCTATTGCGAACTTGTGTCACTTGTGGTGTGTGAGAGATATCCATCTGCCAACCAAAGGACAAGTTTACTGCGCATCAGTTTGTTCAATTCTACTAATGTAGCTGGTTGCTGACCAACTTATCACACACGTAACCGTTTAATCGTTGGCTGTTAATCTGTGACAAGTAAATTGCATCTAAAACATTCACGTCTGTTCGTTAGTTTATTCCTTGTTTGAATTTCGGCTGTGTTTTTAGAACAGTATAGACAGTCATTGGTTCCTGATTATTTACTACGATAAGGTAAAAATTCTCCCAACTTAATTGTAAGATATCAAATCGTTGTAGCTGATATTGAGAAATTTGATTTTACTTTCGTCGTAGTATTTAGCTTAAAGGCCAAAATATATTATTCACAATAAAAAGTTAATATTTTTCATCATAATCTTCTGTATGCTCTTTTATATCCTGAAGGGCTGCTGTTGTTTTGGCTTTCATCAATCACCACTTATTCCATGAAGCTTTGGTCAGCAGAGACCCGCGCATAGGTGCTTTCAGTCAAGCTAACCTTAGCCTTATTGAGTTTGAAGAGGCTCTAAAAGATATGGTACAGGTTCGTTCAACAAGAGTATTTTTGCACTATCCCGAATTACTGTCATTTATAATGAAGTTTTAGAACTTTTTCTTTGGTGCTTTAGTGTGAGTCTTTTCTATCTGTTTCTATCCTTGGGATTTTAACGTTACCTTCATGTATAGTTTATTATTTACAATCATACCTCTACACTTAAAATACTGAAATGAATGTTCAAATACTTAATAATCTGAAGACTAAAATTCATATTTTATTTACCTACTGATTTATGGCAGCAGTTGGCTAAAGTGACTGTTTTGTGTCTGGGCATTCATTACTGATCCAAGGTATTCAGGTCAATCTCTAACACTAATTGCTTTTCTGTTCTCTGAGGGACTCCAAACTTGATCTGAATCGAACAGACAGGAAAGCTGGTGCTTGATGTGTTTCATATTGCCCTAGATAAATGTATCACTAACTACTTATGAATTGTCTTATTGTTTGCACCAGTTCCTTTCTCTTGACATTACATCCGCTCTTATTATCAATGTTTTTTCTTGTCTCCCTTCACTCAGTTCAGTTTATGGTGTGACTTTTTCAACCGCTACACGTTTTTCGCATCCCTTAAATCATTTTTGCTTCTTGAATTTCTCGACAGCTTTTTGACTCTATTGTTTGACGTTTTTTGGGTTCAGGTTCTCGTTTGTGGAAAAAGTGTCTAATCCTTGTGGACGAACTACTCTAAAAGTTGAATTTTGCAGCTGAATAATGATGTAGTCCTTATGCCTAGTTAAGTGCGGTCAGTCAAGTCAAGGCTAACTAGACAAGACAACATATAGTTTGGTAGAGTCAAAACTATTTCAGATATTATACTAGTCTCTGTGAACTGGTGCCAAATGGGAAGCTGACATAATTATAGTTGTTGGTAATTTGGTTCAGGTGTGGTGTTGGGTCTTTCCCATTTCTCATATTTTTATAATTTCCATCTGTAGTAAAGATAAAAGTTGACAAAAACAAACTCAAGGGTTCATAAAAATGATGCACACTGGAAGTCATTCTAAATAAAATGTAAAACTTTGATTATTTGAAAAGAATAAAATCTTTACGTTTATTATCCATAAAGCATGTGACCTATGGTATCAGAAAGGAGCATGTGACGGTGTTTTATTTACTTGTTTTTTAGATGGCAAAGAATACTTCTTCAACAGATCTTAGTAAACAAAAAGAACGCTTCATGCGAATTATAGATGGTATGTTACTTGGTTCTGCTTTTACCTTGTGACTTGCTATTGAGCGAATTGAGGAATTGAATTTACCTTATTGTCATTATTTTTTTAAAGTCAAGCTGTTTACAATGATTTTATTTGTAATCCTATGTGTGATTTTTTTGGTCTGCGTATCTAAGTTGTGTAGATAAGTACTGACAAAACTTCACTTACTTTTCTTCCAGATGGCCTTGTGAGCTTTGAAGAAGATTTTACTAAACTATCTCAAGCGAATAATGTATCTGATGCAATTTCAGGATTTCAAACATGTATGTACATTTATTAATTTATCACTGTATAGATTATGGCATAATCTACATATGATATTTTGCTTTCTGTACTAAAGCCTTCTGTATTTAGAGTTGAAAATGATAGAGCTTTACATTCAACTTTTTCAAAGGATAATTACAAAGGTTTGGGCATAAGTGTTAACTTCATCATAGCGGTACTAAAAGAAATAAACAATGAAACCTGCCTCAATCCTTTTGTGTTAATAAATGGTTATGATATTTGCACACCATAATTGTCTAAAAATCTCCAAACGTCTTTAAATTACAGCTCTTAAAATTCTGGTTCATAAAGGTGACGAGGACAATAATAGTTAAGTCTCAATATATTACTCAATGGGTTAGAAATCGACCAGTGCTCACAAATTAGTAAGTTATATTCAATTAAAATATGGGTAAACGCGCCACTATTAGACACCGAATAACGCTGCAGTTAAGCACTATAGCAAATAATAAGGTCCCTACCTTTGTCACTTCAAAATGCATCAATCACAACAGTGTAACAAATTGTGACAGAAATAAAAATGAGACTATAAACTTTTTTTCGAACTTCCAAGGAGTGATCTTATATGTTAAGGATATTTAGTTTGATGCAGTTAGATGTAAAATAATTTTTTGGGCACAAGATTGTGACATCAATCCATGAAGTGTTTTTGCTGTCAAAGCAGTTCTTATAAACGAGTGAAGGCTTTTCATTTCAAGTCCTTGGGGTAACAGTTCAGTTGCTTGTTGAGGGCGTTAATTAGTCAGCTCGAGAATCATACTCACATAACCTGTTTCGAAAATTGGGCATTGCGTTCACATCTTACTTGTCCACTTTGTTGTTTCTCTTTGGGTGTTTATTTTGTTTTTGGTGTGATGCCAGTTAACATATTAGTTCGAAAAATGACCTATTAATTTAAGCTGTTTGGTGATATCACTAGTTATACAGCTATCAGTGTATGTTAATATTTAATCATTTTCATAATAATTTTGCATATGATTAGCAGTACAAAGCAGTTCATAAATTTCCATTCCATACTCATGAATTTTTTTCTAACCGTATTCACTGTTTCTTATTTACAAGCTGCACGAGCTTTCCTTCCTGGATCTGAGGCAATCGCACAAATAAGTTACTTTAACCATTCTCCCCCGAGGTGATCTCTGAACTACCTACCATTCGTCAGCGCCTCACTGATACATTGAATACAGGTTGTCCCATTGATAAAATCATTGAATGCCGGGAATTGATGGAACTGGCCAACGATCAGTTAAAAGTTCGTGTTCCACCAAATGTGGTAAGTAATGATTTCATGAATTGCATTTTTGGTTATGGGTTACAAGTTGTGTTCTCAAATGATCTATCATTGCTCACTCATTGCTGGAAAATCGCTATTTTTTATCATAGTTCAGACAAACAGTTTGTCTTAAAAAGTCTCCTTCAACTGACTGAATAGAAATTTAATTTCCAATCTACACAAAAATATTATTTATTTATTTATTTAAACACATAAATATTGGTACAAGGGGGCACCAGATATATATGCGCCACACAAAACAATGAGAATGGGAAGAGAAAAGGGGTAAGATGCATATATAAAAAAAATAAGAGTAATGATGGGGGAAACTGAAATGTACAACCAGAAGAATTCTTTCAGTTAAGGAGGTTATGACCACTCTTTATGAAGAAAGAAAAAGAAGGTTACAGCAGGCTCGCCACTGGCTTCTATTCTGAGCCATATCTGATAACGTCTCTAGCCACTGTGTTGCACCATCTCTCGGACTCCAGCCAGGGAGGCGTGAAGGACCAACAGAAGCCAGTCCTTTGTAGCTTCCTTTCATACCACGACGCCGTGTCATACACTGACCACCTCCGCATTTTCCAACTAGTCCCAGAGTCGGCAAATAATGCACGACGTGGAATTCTCTGGGACGACATTCGTAAAACATGTCCAAGCCACCGAAGTCGGTGTATCAAGATGGTGACAACAATTGAATTATCGTCTCTGCGCCCGAACACACGATGCCGAACCTCTGCATTACTAACATGGTGTTGCCACTGGATGTCAGCAATCCTTCGGAGACAACGATGATCGAACACAGAGAGTCGTCTAACATCCTCAACTCGGAGAGGCCAGGTTTCACAAGCATAGAGCAAAACTGCTCTCACCGATGCGTTGTAGATCCGACCTTTTACAGCTAGACTAACACCACGAAGGCGTCAAAGATGGCCCAGATTGGCATAAGCCGCTCTGGCTTTCCTTATACGTGCATCAATCTCATCACTCACGCCACCACTAGCACTTATGTAGCTACCGAGATACACGAACTTCTCAACTACTTCAATCTGCTCACCATCCAGGGTGAGTACAGGATGAGAATCCTGCCAGTCTTGTAGGAGTACTTTGCACTTTGAAGGTGGAAAGCACATACCGTACCTGCGGACACTGATTGCCAACTGATTAAGTGCGGATTGCATGCCTTGGGCATTATCGCACAGTAAGACAATATCATCCGCATACTCAAGGTCGAGAAGTCGTTCTCCAGGCAACAGATCCACACCGCCATTACTTACGTCCATCAGGGCTGTTTCCAGAATGTCATCGATAGCGAAGTTGAAAAGGAATGTTGAGATTGGGCAACCCTGCCTAACTTCACTGCTTGAATGGAACAATGGAGAAAGGTGGTTGTATACCCTCACTCTGCCTGAAGTGTTTGTATACAGGGCCTTTAGGATGTTAATGAACTTTTCAGGCACACCCTTCTTCAATAGACAATCCCAGAGGACAGTTCTGTCCAACGAATCGAAGGCAGCCCTGATATCAAGGAACACTACGATTGTTGGCCTGTGATAAACATGACAGTGTTCTAACATTTGGCGGAGGGTGAAGATATGATCAATGAATCCTCGACCAGAACGAAAACTAGCCTGCTCCTCGCGAGTCAGTCTTTCTCGGGTTTTAAACAATCTACGAAGTATGACAGAAGCCAATATTTTGGACGCAATTGGAAGTAGACTTATCCCCCGATAGTTGTTACAGGGACGAAGTGAACCATTTTTTAAAGATAGGGACAATTATCGACTGATTCCACGATGTTGGAACACTCTCTAAATGCCAAACCTTTGTAAACAAAGTCAATTCCTTAGTCAGAAAGTCACCACCATCTTTAAAAAGAGCCGGAGGTAAGTCATCTGGACCCGGTGATTTGTAGCGTTTCAAGATTTGGAGTTCCTTGCGGACTTCCGCCTCATTTGGTGGATCAGTCTTCACCGACCATGGAGGGCAGGACAATCTGGTCGATGTTGCCGGAGCAGCAGGCCAGTTGAACTGCCTTTTGAAGAATTCCGCTCATCGTCCAAGACGTTGACAGATGTTAGTGATTGGCATCCCGTCAAACGCACATGAAACAAGCTTTTCGAAGCGACAGATGGAGATCGAATTTGTAGTACTTCACTAGAGTCTTGGATACGGGTCTCGGATAGACAACAAACGTCAACATTAAGACTTTCTAAAGACATACGTGTTGTCCGATCTGCATTAGTGTGCGAACGTTGAAGGAAGCCAGCTTGAACGGCGTACATAGTTTCAGAAAAACTGATCCAGTATTCGTATTCGGTAGAAGCATTCACTTTCGACCAGACAGTGACTGGAGATCGTTCAGATAGGACAGAGTTTCCACCATGGGCGAGCTGCTGCATAAATTGGGAAGTAAGGATACACAAATTGGGAATAAAAGGGAGTGAGTAAGCGACGTGGTAATTAATAATAATAATAATAATAATAATAATAATAATAATAATAATAATGCAAATTGTCTGGCATATAGTAAGCGCGTAAATAGAATTGTCAGTACAAGTCATCATTTCATTTATTGGTGTGAGGGTAGTGATAATGCCCGGGTGCCCAAACCGAAGCACTTGGTTTTCTTAGGGGACCACACCCGGAGCCTTTGACCTAAAAGTCCAACCCACAAGGCAGTGGAGCATTGTTAGGAGATGCAGTCCCATGGTAGCCGGTGACCAACACTTGGTTCATACGCCATTTGTTCCCTCAGGATACTGGAGCCCATGTGCACCATTTTTTTGGAACCAGGGTTTTCCAACTCCCCTAGGTGGACCCTCCGTGTCCACCAACCCGGTTAAAGCGTCGGACATTCGCTTTTCATTCTGTCAATTTCGTAAACAACAGTAATGCCACGAAAAGGCAGTGAGTAGGACTTCCCTGGCAGGGGCTATATTCGCGTGGCCATGTGAGAGCATTTCGAGAGAGAGAGAGAGAGAACGGACTCTCCCCACTCTCAACTGTACCAGGGCATTTGGGGGCACACAAAAATATAATCTAAATGCAAGCTCCCTTCAACTTGGTATTTAATTAATCAGTCTTCTTTTCATAATGGAATTTATTGGTTGCTACCATTGTTGCCGAGGTTTCGAAAGCTAGTTGTTTGTTACCTGTTTTACTCCAGATAAAAATCGTATGAAGTATTCTATAAAAAAAACATTTAATGAGGCTTAGAAAAAAATAGATGAATAGTATGAAAATGTATTCACATCCAATACATTCATTAGTGTATTTTTGAAATTATAATTTCCAAGAAAGATGAGTAGACTTCGATCATTAATCGTAGTGATATTATTTTAAAAGAACATTATATGATTTTTTTATTTCAGTTCCAAATAGAAGAAGTGATTTCTATTTCTAACCAAATTCAACGGCATCTTCCTGATGTTGACTATCTCAATGAAGTAAGGGTTATTAATTTTATCTCAGTCTATTGTTAGTAATTATTTTACAAATTATGTTTTCAGATAACGTTAGTTACATGATTAAATTACTTGGTATGTTTTTCTAATAAACCTAAAGTTTCGATATTGGATACTTGTATATACACTTTTTCTACATCCCCCCTCCCAGTATCTCACTGTCTGTAACAATTCAAAAGAAATTTTATTTTAAATTGATATCATGAATGGATCAGTGTTAGACCACCATTAAAAACCTGGAAGCACTGGACGGCCTTTTTGTCCTAGTATTGGACCCAACAGTGTGCATTCATGATCCCGCTCACGGGGCTCGAACCCACGACCTTCGGTCTCGCGCGCGAACGCTTAACCTCTAGACCACTGAGCCGGCATCCAACAGTGTTAACGTCTAACTTCAACTAATCCACGATATTGCGCGACCGTTCTCCATTATCTTCTGTGAGTAACTGTCTCACAACAGACACCGTTGAACTCCACAGGCTACGGTTTCTCACTAGGACTACAGGAAATTCATCTTGAAGCCAGTCACTAGTGAGCAAATGATGATTATTAGTATTGGTGTTTTGAATTAGGATCTAATAACAAACAAGTTTTGACCTGTTAAAACGGAAAACGCGGTTATGTGAGTGGTTACTGCTTATCAGACTAGAATATTGACTAGAATCTCTGAATAAACTGACATCTATGATGGGACCACTAGCCATATGGATAGGCTTTTTACATGATAAAATACAATGTATATATATAAATTCTTAGAAGAATTAACATGATTGGGTGTTATAAAAACTATTTGAGAAAATTAGTTTTGTTAGTCACTCGCTTTTGAATAAACTAAAACTTTATTATTAGGCCTAATTCTTGCCCATCATATTATCATATATTACAAACCGCATATTCAGGTGTTATATGCTGAGCCTCTGTTCACTGTCTAAAGCTCTGACCCCACGTATTATGGAAATCACACTTTCCTTTTGTTTGCACATTTAAATGTAAAGTTACGTTTTCCAATACTTACCGTTTTGATCTTCATCACACAGTTTGTTTCAGCTGGTAAAAGCTATCCCTGTGAAGCATGACTATCTAATATATTGGTGCATTGAGTTCATTGGATGCTGAACTGTTAGGAGATATCACTTAAAGTTCGCTTCATTCTTAATTCATGAAAATTTCAAATTCTAAGTAGTCTCTTATCATTCATCTAGAGAAACACACATACTAAAGCTTGTCTTGTTTGAACTGATGTAAGGCCCAACATTCATGTGACTATTAGATGTATCACTGTAATCTCATTATTCATTTTGTACTTATTCGTGTGCTTAATTATTAGCTTTTACTCATTTACATCCTTATCATATGTTGATTGTCTGGTTATTTTGTCTAATGCTTATTTGAACTATTTAAACTCGCACAATAATTTACATTATGATTAATTGTAACATCAATTCACATCAAATAAAACTAACATACAATTTCTGCGCTGTACACATGTGGTCTGATGAATTAGTTTGTCTTGAAATATATCTTTTTAAAAAATATTTCGTAAACAATTTTTGATATCGCGTTGTCATCTGAATCTGATCACAAAACAGGATCAGTCTGAAAAAATACACGAAATTAACTGGGATCACAAATAAATGAAGTTAAAATAAACAATTCGTTTTGGTTTATTGGTGATATTTATGACATAACTTGCCAATTGACCAACTTTTCTCTTACTAAACATGTATTTTAAGTCAGTAATCAAGCACGTTTGTTCTTGTAATCCATTTTAAACCATTCTTTGTGTAAGACTTGGTGATACTATTGTTTAGATATTTTAGTCCAGCAGGGTTTGAACTGAGTAGCTGAAATTCAAGGGCTTCAATATTTTCACAACTGCTCAAACACTTTATTGTATCATTCTTTCTGAAGAAACTAGTGTATCTAAATTATATTAAAACTATCATTTTCTCGGGAAATTTATCAACTTGATCTGATTTTGCAGTATGTTTTATGGTTTGACTATCATGAATCCTTTTGACATCTTCATTATAATCTATGCTTTATAATTCAGTGGTTTTCTTTTAGTTAATAATTTCTTTTTTCTTGATTTGTTTCAATGTTATCTAGTTTAATAAAACTATCAATAATCTAGCCGTAAATGTGAAACGTTCCATTAGTGATGATCTGGATCGTAAGTTCTCAATCATTAGTTTGTAGCCTACCTTTATTTTTATTGTGTAGTTTTATCTGAAAATTGGATAGTTTGTGTTATATTTGGTCGTCTATTGGATAGTTATTTGTTTCCCTATGAAACGGTCAAGGTTGCGTTCATAATATTGTTGATGAATCATTTCCAGTTTATGGGTTGGAGTCTGATATTCTAGTAAATTCAGAGGTCGTGATTTGTTGTTAGTTCTATAGTGGGCTATAGGCTCATGCTGATAGAAATGCCACATGTAACAAAACAGTTGTTCTAGTGATCCCTGACTTCCACCGATAGATTACAGATGGGGAAATAATGATGTGGCAACATTTCAAGCATTAATTGACTGTTGGTCTGTGCCCTAGTGAGAGGTAGAGATTTCTTGATGACTGACTGAAACAAAGATTTTATATTTAAATGGGTTTAATATTAGCGATACATTCTCAAATTGGAGCAAAAAATATTATTTAGTTCAGAAATATTAAGAAATATTACGTTTTAGAGCCGCTCTTACAGGCTTTCCTTCAACATTCACTATTTAACCTCTAGTTACTGGATAATCATGCCATAAAACCTAAGTTTCGTACTGGTTGTTCAAGCCAAGGGTGCGCCTTTTTTCTGCATATGATTTAGCTGTAGTAAGGGTGAATAAAATACAATCGATTTAAACAAAATCAGTTGCAGTTAAATTGTGAATTTTTAGACAAGTCAGCTTTATTTTTTTTGCGACTGTATATCACGAAAATTGTTGGTATTTACTGACACATTAAGTGCACCAATATCTTTCTATTAATTTGTATTTCTATGTTTAGCTTACTTTTTTTGTTAGCATATGTAACGATATGCTACTGCGTGCGGTTCATATCATAAATTTGTGCAGGTGTTGTACGCAATCACTAAAATCATGTTTCAACAGAGAAAACTATCTTCCTACCTAATGTTGTGTTAAATGTTCCGAACTGTATTTTGTTGATTGTCATTAATTTTTTCCATCTGATATTCGATTTCTCATTACGTTAGTTTGTCATTAGTATGTTCTAAAATGTCCTTGTTTTTCTTGTGTACTACAGTTTACTCAACATTTCGAATGCTATATTCACAATTCCTTCTGTAGTACGGCGCCAATTCTAACAAGACAAATAAGTACACTAGTAGCAAACTTTAGACCGTTGATCTGTTTATATCGTTTATTAAAGGATATATATATATATATATATATATATATATATATATATATATCAGTTAGGTTGATATACTGCATCTGTGCATGACGTGTTTATACTAGAAATACAGTTCATGGTTCTGTTCAAGCGGTTTTTTCTTAAATGGTAATACATATTATGACAAAAAAACCTATTTTACTTTTCCCATATACCTGTATTGTATTTTATTTTGTTCAATATTTTCATCTACAGGATTCAATTATTCTGTTAGAGTACATTTCCATCATAACTTACACAACTTTTTTTTCATAGGTGCCTGGAACGATTTAGCTCAGTCTCCAAAGACACGAGAGAAACTAGCTAGTGTATTCGAACATATTATGGTTAATGTAAGCACCACTTTAAAATTTATTCGTGATCGAATTTCATTGGAGATTAATGAAGAAATAAATGATCATTATTTACGGTTAGTGTGCATTTTATCCTACTTATATGTACTTTTTTTGGTAAAGTTTCTTTTGAAAATTTGCTATCAAAATTATGCTGCTTACGTTGTTTATGGAATGAGTGATTGACATGCTTTGGAAAATTCTATATTTACGTTTGTCTAACTGACAAAGTAAAGCAATAAATGCTTCTAACAGATTTTTAGGCTACTGTAAACTCATTACTAGTAACAAGTTAACGATGCTTTATTATATCATGTTTATGTGTCTTAAATGCTGTGAGTCGACACTATACGTTCTTCTGATAGTAATGCTAGTTTCAAGAGGAACCACTTAACTATTCATTACTTGTTTCATATTTCTAGCTGTCTTTCTGACAGCTGTTCGATCGACCGATGTTCACATTATAAAATTACAGAGTGCGATTATCCTTATTGTATGTATGCGAAAGTTCCAGGACTACAAACACTTGTTTCATTAAAATTACCGAAAGGATCTTGTTGAGTTTGAAAGATTTATTGACTCGTCCGTTCTATCCAATTCCGTCCGTTGCTGCTACTTTTGACGTGGTGGTCGGGCTCGCCTATCGTAATGAATCGACTGGGCTATACTGACTGGAACAATCGTCCCTCAAGGTCCTACCATTCCAGGCAAGTCGGTTGAAGAACGGTAAGACTAAAGGAAGCAAACCCAAGGTCCGAGGGCGAAGTCGTACTGCTGACTGTACAGAGGTGTGACAGCAGTAATGTGTTTCCTTCAGACAACCAGCATAACAGCGATGCTGCCTTTCCACAAGGAGGGGTGGGGTTATGGAAAGTCGACCATAAAAATGCACACCCCGCCTTACCTCACGGATATTCGTCTCCGATGGTAAGGTCTCAATAAGTACGGAGCTAACACAAAAATCGCTCACAAAAAGGTCGTGTGTGATCGGCCTCAAGCAGTTGTCCCTTGGGAACTGCGGTCACGCTCTCAGGTCACTAAGATCAACTCTAATCCAATTTCCTTTTCAGGTACTACTAGAAGAACCCTTCTGCGATGTGGGCAACCGGGAAGTGATAACTGCCCTCATACCTCTAACACCACTCAAGATCATTGTATTCATAATCAATCTCCCTCTTCAATTCCTGTCATTCCTTCTACCTGGACCATCAATTCTAAACTCCCTCTACAAATGTCACCATAACAAACGGTTCCAGTGCACGAAACACTGACCCAAGTTTACCGAAACCTCGCTCCAAACTATACATTGGATCCTTCGACGTCCGTGCCCCATGTCAAATCGGCCAGCAGGTCTCTTTGGTTAACACTCTAGAATCTCGTGCCATTGATGTATGCTGTCTCCGAAACATACATGCAGGATTCTAGTGTGGTATTTCACTTGACCTCACCTCACCAAAACGGGAAGCCGACGAGATATACCCTCCGTGTATTTAGTGACCCAATGTCTAGTTCTCGTGGACTGAAGGGTGTAGGCATAGCATCAAGTATGGGGGCAGAACAAGCATTATTAGAATGGATCCACGTTAACAGTCGCCTATGTGCTGTTCAGCTAAACTGCTCCATAAGAACTCGAAGAAATAGGGACACACGTCGTTACCTTTTCGTTGTTTCTTTCTACGCTCCCACTGACTGCAACCCGGATGAAGTGAAAGATGACTTTTACAGAAAACTTTCTGAACTTTTCCATAAAGCTAAACACTCAGACATAGTACTAGTCGCGGGTGACTTCATTACTCAAGTAGGTAGCTTAAACCAAAGAGAAATATATTTAGGTGGGCATTTTAGTATTCCGGCTCAGCGAACAGATAATAGTGATCGCCTGTTGCAACTGTGCTCAGACAATCGTTTATTTTTAGTAAACACTAATTTCAAGCATAGAGACATGGTCTAACATGGCGACCACCTGCACCAAACCGAAGATGGACTCAAATAAACTTAATTGCCATCATTCATCGTTGGAGAGGCTCAGTAGACGACTGTCGTTCGTTCTGGAAGATCTGTTAGGACTCCAATCATGCTCTAATACGAGCAGGCATTTTTTCTCGCCTCACTGGACACCGAAAAGCCACATTAATAAGACCCATTAGAATTGAACTCGGTGATGCGAAAGCCAAATATGAATTTCAGGAACAACTGAAGCCAGATTTAGGCGATTTCGAAAACAAGACTGACCCATATGTTGTTTGGAAAGATGTACGAACAGCTGTGGAAACAGCAGCGACATGTATTAGTGATTTGAACCAAAGGATCACGAACGCCTTAAGTAGCAGTTCAGTTGGTCTTCAGCCACTCTACATCTACCTACCAGTTCCAAACAGCCTGAATGAGATATTGAGATAGGTCACCCGACTCTAATTGTAGTTCGAAAAGCTATAACTGATCTGAAACGAGGAAAGGCAGCTGGACCAAATAGATGAAAGTCTTTAAGGATGGCGGTCCGGTTTTGACAATAAGTTTGACTAATTATTTTAGCTAAAATCTGGGCGTGTTCCCATCTGACTAGTCGCAATCACTGATCGTTTCAATGTATAAGAAGGGGTCAAAATCATCCTGTGATAATCATAGAGGGATAAGGTGGACTAATATAGCGTCTAAGATATTAGCACAGTAATTATCGGACGCCTAAAAAAGACTCGTGAACTCCAAACACGAGAAAATCAGGCTGGCTCCAGACCTGGTTGTGATTGTATCGACCACATATACACCACTCGTTAGGTTTTAGAACTCAGACATGCTTATCGAAGTCCAACAATAGTGGTCTTTCTTGACTTAAAGTCGGCATTTGATTCTGTAAAGCGAGAGGTTCTGTAGCAGTGTCTGTCATTAAAAGGTGTACCTCAGAAGTACATAAACCTTATGAAAGCTTTTTACTCGAACACTATCAGTCGAGTGAGAGCTTATGGCTAACTGTCATCTGACTTTGCAACCTCAAGTGGTGTCCGGCAAGACTGTCCACTATCTCTATAATTGTTTAACTTCACCATAGACCTACTACTAGAAAGAAATTTCTCGTAGTCTGAAGTTTTGTGTATTGGTCCACCAGGAGGTGCATTTATTGACCTAGGATACACAGACGACATAGTCCTGTTTGGTGAGGACGATGATAAAATTCAGGGTGTATTGGTAGCACTGAGCAACAATATCAGGATGTTTGGGATACATTTACCCCTTCTAAATGCAACTTCGTGCTTTAGGACTGGCCTGCATCAATACCTGAACTAAGGATAGGGAGTGAAGTAGTCTAACATGTCGACAACTTCACTTATCTTGGAAGTCTGATCAGCCCTAATGGGTTGGTGTCCGACGAAATCTCAGCACGGATTCAAAAAGCTTGTTTGGCTTTTGCCGACTTACATCACCTACGGCGAAGACGAAATATCCGTCTATCAATTAAAAGACGGACATACTGCTCAGCAGTTCGTTCTGTTCTACTTCACGTCTGCAAAACGTAGCCATTAAAGGTAGAGGATATTCGTAAGTTTCTAGTATTTGATCACAGATGTCTTAGAAATATTGTTCACATCTTTCGGGATCACCGGGTAAGTAATAGTGAGCTTAGACTCAAATATTAGTGAATGATGGCAAATCATTTGATGAGGTTGTAAATCTTCATCGACGGTGATGGTTGTGCCATGTATCACGCATACCCAACTACTGATTAATACGGCGCGCAGTTCTGACTAGTGTTGGAGACGGATGGTCTGAGCCATGTTGTTAGATGCAGACTACTTGTCTGGGGTGCGCGTGACTATCGTAACCAGTGGTTGGAGACTGGGTGACATAGCTGAGAATCGATCACAATGGCGTAGGTGTGTGCAGTGCTTGTCTTCTCTCAAACCTTGAGATGAAATTTACTTTATACCTCTCCTTCTACGAATTAATTCTTTCTCCGTGTATCATATCCTTATATGCTATCTTTATCTACATATATTACTACCATTGAAGTGACTGCTTCTATGAATTCGGTGTTGATGTTGCTGTGCTAATAAAATATGGGAACTTGTCCTGGTGCGTATATATGCCTGATCGTATGTCGTAGCCGACTGACTGGATCTGCTCTGTAAATGGCAACAAACAGACTTAATATTTGCATTTATTCTTATTGTATTTCTTATTGGAAATTTTCTAAGTTATACTTTATCTCCAATGAAAATTTCTAGAGCTGTCGAATATGTGTTATATGGTGGCGTGGCTCTGCTGTGCATTCCCATTTTAATTTTCCTGATATTATATCTTGGACTATGCTTCGGCACTTGTGGTGATCGTCCATATGAAGAGGCCGGTTTGTGTAATCGGGGTGTTGGCGCCAATTTCTTACTTGCGTAAGTTTTATTTTTATCCTTTATAATATTCAGGTACACTTTTAATTTTACAAAGTTAAAAGGATATGATATTATGATCTCATCGTATTTGCTTTTCGAAAGAAGTAGTACATCTATCTGTCTATCAAATATCACTTCAATTCAAATCATGAGTAAAAGAGAAATTATATATATATATATATATATATATATATATATAATTCCTAGTTGTCATTCCTTTAGTCTTCTTCTGATATAACAATTACTAAGAGTCATTTAATAAATAAACGATAGAACGATATTGGAACTTTAAGCCATCCTCTCTGTTATAGAATTAATCCCTAACATCATCAGGTTTGATTTTTTTGCTCTGTGATATCATACTAAATAACATTTGTGTTGGGTGCTATTGATAAAAGAATAAACTATTTTAAAATGATGAGTTGGCTCTTTCTTCAACACAGAAATTAAGTAATGTGTTGATATGAGATGAGTAACTCGTTACAGGCAAGTATGTAGGTTCTCTTTACAATTTTCGACATTACAAAACTTAAATTATGTTGGTTTTTGGAGAAGTAGGTGGTTGTCTCTTTTTTTTCACTCATGGTCAAATATAATCCGATCATATAAACCTTATTATCCTTTTCATGACATTTCATTCCACAAGTGTTCTAAATCTTTATTTGTGAAGCCCTACTGGGCGTCAAATATCTTTTGACCACTAATTGTTTGGTTTAAAGAGCCTTATATTTACCCTTAGGTTTAGGGTGTAAATTTTTGATCTTGTTCTCGGATTTTAACCAGGGTGTGAGTATATTTCCACTTTTTCGGTTTGCATTACAGTTTCAAAACACAGTTCTACTTTTACTCAGGCTTACGTTATTAACTTTAGTCACATAAACTGAAGTTCAGTAAGTTTGAAAAACCAAGTAATAGATAATTCATCATGATATTTTCTTTTCATTATTCATGGATACTTATAGAAACTTTGTTTTTGAAGTGATTGAATTGCTTCTTGCAATTAACTCCCAATGCTACATTACTTTTGTTTCCAGAGGTGTAGGATTCATGTTTCTTTTCTCAACTATCTTGATGGCCTCTTGCATTGTACCTTTCCTTTTTGGCGGGACCTTGCAAACTGAAGTCTGTCGATATCTGACTGGTCGCTATCCAGATGGTCCCCGAAAAATGGACCAATACGTTTTTGAAAGTTTAAAATCAATTTTTTATGCCGTTGAGGGGTCACTCTCGGACTCGTCCAAATCTAGGACATTTCATGTTGACAAAAATGAACTAGATGCTATCAGACCAACGTTGGATATTATTCGTTTTAATCTGTCGGACGCTATTTTGACTCGATGTGAAAACGAACCATTCGTAGAAGCAATCAGCACCGGAGAGTTCGTTTCTCCTGTACTAAGTGAGGTAAGTGCGTTTTTTCTTTGACTTGTAAACAACTTTTGACGTCATTTACAATTGTGATTTGTTTTTATTTAAGTGACATATCTACAACTTTCATTAGTTTCTTTGAATAAAGAACAGAGTTTTTATTAATACTGTATTTTGAACGTGTAGTCCTGATTTGTTTATTTATTGTAAAAATTGGTCTGCAAATGCCTATAAATCATGGAAACAACAAAGCAATATCTATCTTAGTCACCCAATTATTCGAAGCAGTTAGTTAAAATGTGAAAATTGGTTTAATGTTCCTGTACATCTCGCGACTGTAAAGTTAATTTACGTCTGTAGGTCTATGTCTTATCTAATAGTTAACTTCAACATTCAGTTGCTTCCGTAATATAGGAAATGAATTATTCAAGTATAGTTTCAGTTTTTCCTTTATTACTTTGCATGCAGTTGAAATATTATTTAATGAACAAAGTCTAAGGCTATCCATCCACTTTTAATTGTTCAACAAATAAGTGATATCCGGAAATTTCGAGCCTTTTTTTCTTATTCATTTAGTTTACAATCGCTGTAGATAGAGATGTGATTTTCATTCGCGATTTCATTCCAAGCTCTAACTTTCTCTATATTTGTGTTTTTCATCCAACATGTTGGAATTTATTTATTTATTTATTTAAACACATAAATATTGGTACAAAGAAGCACCAGATATATATGCGCCTCACAAATCTCATTTGATTTGTGTGAGGGCTGTGATACTGCCCAGGTGCCCAGACTGAAGCAGGTGGTTTTCTTAGGGGGCCACATCCGGAGCCTTTGACCTAAAGGTCTAGTCCACAAGGCAGTTGAGCATCGTAAGGAGATGCAGTCCCATGGTAGCCGGTGACCAACAGTTGGTTCATACGCCATTTGTTCCCTCAGGATACTGGAGCCCATGTGCACCATTGTTTTGGAATCAGGGTTTTCCAACTCCCCTAGGTGGATTTTCCGTGTCCACCAACCCGATTAAAGCGCCGGACATTCGCTTTTCGTCCTCTCACTTTTGTGAACAACACCCCTGCCACGAAAAGGCAGTGTGTAGGACTTCCCTGGCAGAGGCTATATATTTGCGTGGCCATATGAGAGCATTTGGAGAGGGAGAGCAGACTCTCCCCACTCTCGGCCGTAGCAGGGCATTTGGGGGCACATGTTGGAATACTCTACACTAAAGTGTTCATAGCTGACAGATGTTGGTAACGAACTTCGAATGCTTGAAATGAAGTCTGAAGTGGAAATTACTCTCTTATACGCAGCAATGACCTACTAAATGAGTGGTTAAATGCTTGAAAATGGTAGATATCTCACAAGTATTAGACAGTGAATAACTGATGGATAACTTCAACTATAATTCAGGTAGCAAGTAATTTGTTGATATAACTGCGATGATCATTTGATTGTTACTCGACTAACTGAAACAATCGCTAGCCGTCTATGTGACAGAAGGTATGTATAAATTTAGGGCAAAATAATAATAGAATCGATTCCCACGGTTTACAGGATTGATCACTTTATGTGTGATACTTCGTATATTTGCAGTTAGATTAGGTGTTTAGTAAAAATCAAATCTATTCATTCACTATACAACAGTCATTTTAGTTAATTCGTTGAAAAGTGATTATGAGATTGTTTTTAATGTGTCTAACCGTACGTGCATAAAATTCCTTGTTTCTTAGTGGAGATTTATCTAAACAACTCATAAGTCCTTGAAAGACGTTTCTTCCAGAGAAATCGATTATTTATTTGTTCGTGTTCTATCTATGTACCACAATAAATAGTCATTTTGTCATAAACATAAATATTTCAGCCTTCTAAATACCTTGATGTCTCACACTACTCATGGTGCGCTTTTTTGTCTGTTACAAAAATAAATAACAAAATACGTAACAGAATCATTTTGGATTCTATTCGCAAAATATCTGTTCTATTAAGCTCAGAGTACAGTGTGAGCATATTTGTTAACTTGTAAGTTATTTAACATGTAAAGTTCAAAATTAACTTGTCAGACTTATCTGACGTGGTTCATTGGAATTCTTCATCTTTGTTTCAGGTTTACAGCGTACCTTAAAATATTCTTAGGTTTCATATGTTATTCAGTTAGTTTATGTTTATAAATCTCTTTTATATCAATTTTTCGCACATTTTAGGCAATTGACGGAATTTTGCAAGGTCTCATCGAGTCATTTAAGAAAATTGACTTAGAGTCTCCTTTTCGTCGTACTATCCAATCGTGTTTAGCAGCTTTTGAACGTCTTAAATTTCTTTCCGTTGTCGATATTAGGGAAGCTATCAAACAAGTTAGTTTAAAACTTTTGATATTGCCTTTTTTATGCTTTTTTTGTCCCTTTTGTTGTATTAGATATCTGATACTTTTCCAGAGTAGATTATGTTAGAATCACTCATTACAACGAAAGATATCTTATCATCAATATCATTTTGACACTTATTTTTATTCAGCATGAAGTTTATAGCCTTGAGAATATCGTTGTGAATATCAATCTTCATGGAGCAAATACTTTTTCTTCATGTTTTATTCATGTTAATTAAACATATCGTTTCTTTTTTAATTACAATTCCAGAAATAATCATGCACTTGCGACATTCAGTTTAAGTTAATGAAAATTTCCGCATAAGAGAATTATGTATGTTTTCCCTATTTAGTACTGACTAAATCGTCTAAAGATGCATCTTGGGAATTGTAGAAGGAGGCTTTTTCGAGAAATTTCATACACTTAGTTCTGTTTATTATCTCTTAAGATGACGAAGGGAATATCTTCGAGATGTCATCTTCGACCAACAAAGCTACTAACTCTCCTATAAAACAATACATTAGTAAAACTTGAATAATGTCTTATAGACAATTCGACACGAAAATTACCGAGTAAATGTAATGCTCCTCACTCTTATGTACTTTTTCTGGCTGGAGCACTTATGAAGCTCATTATTTCCACCTCTGAATATGTTGGCAATGTAGTTTCTTTTCAACTTATAAGGGTGAAAGGGAACGTTAGAGATTTTTAATGGATTTTATGTTTTTAGTGTGTTGATGGCTTAAGTAATTGATGAACATGCAGACTTGTTTACGATAATGTACATACAATTATAAACTGACAGTACTCATTTTTCTAGATATAATTCTCGTCGTATTGTTGATATTTAAAGGCTGATACCTCATTTAAGTTCTTTGATGTTTGAAACTAACTATTCAACTACGGCAAATAAAATAAATAATACTTTAAACAAGAAAGTGAAAATAAGAAGTGATTCGTAGCGATGTCGTAGATTTTTCCTTTTAAAATATTTTTTGCATTAGTGCGTGTTTGTTGCTCTAACATAGATTATAAATGAACTTTTCAAAAAGTGCTTTCTAGTGTAGACAAATGCTCAAAGAACTGATGTAAACGATTGCAATGGTAAGATTAATCAATGTGGTTTAACTAACAAAATAAACATAGATGCTGTTTAACAAATAAGCGACTGAAGTTTTGTGGATCAGTTTTACCCCGTTAGA
Source organism: Schistosoma mansoni (assembly GCF_000237925.1). Lineage (NCBI taxonomy): Eukaryota > Metazoa > Platyhelminthes > Trematoda > Strigeidida > Schistosomatidae > Schistosoma > Schistosoma mansoni. The sequence continues at coordinate 224,532 of NW_017386035.1, read as the reverse complement.
TTTAGACCAGACCATCAAGCTTAATTTTTTCCTTTTGTATCACACTATAATCTTAAAACTCAGTCTTCTGACCAACTTAAGCAAGTATCCGAGCATGTTTAGAATGTGAGCAGAGATCTCAGTTAAAATCTGGAGACTCGTTCTAATCCTATCTGACTGTTCTCGATCGCTTGCGCCACAGCCCGAATTAATGGTAGGGAGGAAAGTAGTTGAATGTTTCGACCGCTCGATTTATCATGGGAGCCGCATCAGTCCTGATGGTCTGGTGTCTAAAAAATCTCGCTAAAACTTTAGGAAGCTGTACTGGCTATTGCGAACTTGTGTCACTTGTGGCGTGGGAGAGATATCCATCTGCCAACCAAAAAACAAGTTCATTGCGCATCGGTATGCTCTGTTCTACTTTCTACGTAAAGCATGGCCACTAGGAATAGGGGATATTTGTAAGTTACTAGTGCTCAATTATAGGCGTCTTTGAAGCAGTGTTCACGTATTTTGGGACCCTAGAGTGAGCAATGCCTGGATAAGGTACCGTGCCTAGAGACTTTGAATGCAGTGGTCAAAAATCGTTTGGAATGGTGTGGGTTTATTTCACTTTTGTCTTCCTAATTCTACGCTCCTGAATTCCTCATAATTTATTTTGTTTCGCTAATTTATATTTTCTCGAATCGTACCTTCGATGTGTGATCTTATCTATTATTACTGATTCTGTTACTACCTCAACTGTTCTAGGATTCCCCCTAACAATTTTATTTAGCTGTGATTATGAGGTATGACAACTTGAACCAATGTACATACATAATGTGTTGTACACTGACTGACTGACATAATAATTTTACCATATTATTACTAAAAGACAGCGATTGATTACTTTTTTCAGATATCTGTAAAGAGCAATCCTGTAATTGCCTCCTGTAATGAAGTTTACTGAATGATTCACTTTATTTTTATGTGTTTGTTTTATATTATGGTAAGCAAATTATTCATGAATATCACATGTATTGAATAGGATATTGACCTATGGATTATTGAGTTCAATGTAACAAACCTAATACAGTTTTTCATTTTAACAGTTGAATTCACGAGTCAATCTAAGCTAGATCACCAATGAAAACCTTGAAGCGCTGGACTGTTGAGGAGTACCTTACTAGAACAAAATGGTCGTCCAGTTCTTCCACATTTTCAGTGGTTGTCTAACTTAGATTGACTCGCGAATTCAACTGTTAAAATACTACAATCTCCACAAATCCTCATACTGATAACTTTTAATTTGTAAGTAATCCAGTTTTCATTGTCAACTTAGTTTATGTTCTACTAATCTGCTACCTTTCATTTAAAAATACAAAAAAAAACTCAAAATCATGGTTTCCTTCACAATATATGTTTATATTTGTACAATAGGTCAATACTCCACTAACTTTTATTGACAATCTCGATGAATTTGTGTCTAGATTGAAGGCTTTAAATATGGTGAGTCTTGTTCGTATTTATATAATTCTTTTATGTTTTCCATGTGAATGTAGTATTAATAACTAGGTATTCTCAATTATGTAGAAAATTCTAATTGCAGTGTCTTTTTGTATCGTGATGCTGTATTATGACTTATAGTCACTCACTAATATCATATAACGAAACACCAATGGAATTCGTTTCAGCACTAATAACCTTGGATCAACTTTAAATCCCTATTGGTCCTCTGCACAGTAGTTTCTCACCTTGTGCTTTCCGCTGAGTCCAGTAAACAAGAATGGGCCTCCACTGTATGAATATTATCTTTCAGTCATACGTAGTTTATGTAAGTACATACCCAATCACGTCACACCATAAAATAAGAACTAAAAATTTTATATGATGAATCCAAAAAGAGTGTGTGAATCGGGAATACTGGATAATAAATTGATAGCAGAATCACAATAGTAAATCACACAACAGTGGTTAATGGGTTAATCGGCAGCTGATGATAAAAGGAATACATATCGATCTATAATAATCTAGTTACTTAAAAACTATACAATAAGATATAACGCTATGAATGTATTATAGCTTGGTAATTCAGGTAAACACTTGTAGCTTTGATTCTTTTGGCATCCTTAGTCTTAACTTAAGCTATAAAAGAATAGCCCAATTTTGATTGACTTCTAATTTTTTCAAGAAGATTACCTAAACATGCATTTCGTGTACATAAATGGGGTCAAAATGGCTTTGAAAAAGATGGAATTAAGTTTAGAAATCATCAATAATCTTGTGAAAAATGAGAATAGCACATAATGTACCCATATTATAACGGGAAAAACACTGAAGTTGAGATTGTAGAGAAGAAATTTTAATCTCTAAATCTATTGTTCGAAATTTGGATAGCATTTTCAGGATATAAGCTTATGGTAGATAGACTTGTGATTAAATTTGGTGGATTACCCGCTTGTTATTGTCGTTTTCAGAGTCACGTTACTGTAAACTTTTACGATCATGAATTCTTTTATACTGAAAGTTATTTCATAAAATACTGTGAAGATACGAAATATAACATTACTGATAATTGTAAGTAGGGATAAATAATGGCTATCAGTGGAATCGAGGTCGTGCGTCTCTTCTTGTTTGAGGTTCACTAGCCGAATGTACCTGCATGCAAGAGTTAATGTTCTGTCTGGGAATCAAACCCAGTACCGTTCTCTTGAAGAAAATAAACAGATCGATTTCAGTCTGTTATGTCCCGATAACAATAGTAAATGGTAACGTTGGAATCCATTTATGGATCAGTATTATGCATATATTTTTTAATCGTATAATTGCTAAATAGCTAAACTATCCGTATTCATGTTCCCCTTATCATGAGTTTTATTTTGAACTATAAACTATTATTCTACGATTTACCATTCTTGAGTTATCCCCAGTCTACTAATTGCTGCCTCCCGCATTTGGCTAGATCTTGTACAAATGTTATTTTCTATTTTATTGGTACGATGTGGTCAGTCTGTTTGGTATATAAACTCAGTATGTTTGAAATACAAGGATTCATACCACAGAGGCTGTTATTGGTGTTTTGGACTTAACTGGCTGGGCTAGGCAGAAGCAGAATCGATACGTACTCTAGACTGCTCGTACGGGTTTCGTGTGTCATTCGTCCGATCGATAATTTGCTGCTCTCTGATTGGCGATCTTTTCACGTCATACATTAACAGGGCATCCACTCGACCAACAAGTTATAACACAGTCTTAAACATCAATGGGAAGATTCAAGAAACCAAGACAAATAAATTACTGATAGTTGTTTGCTTCAGAATGGCTTTATACACGCGTAAATATCAATTGTAGATAAGAATCACGCATGAACATGGTAATTTAATTGGCTATCGACAAGTGTTTATGACGTTTACGACAAATTAAGTTTCTATACATTCTAACAAATTGGTCTATTGGTTTACAATATCTTTATCTTTAGGGAGTGGAAAAAGGACAACAACATCAGTAAATATAAAACTCTCAAATAATTGATTTATATTCGCCTCAATTACTGCATGATTGCAGATCCAACAGTTTACATCTTAAGAAATAACCTGATTTTATGGATTTTGAAGAATTCCATATTAAATGACTGAATATAAATTCTTCCACTGTATGATAGAATATGTAACGTCGATCTCATACATACGTTTGTTATTAGTTCTTAAATGTTGTATTTTCTCAGTTATTTTGCATCAATGTAACAAGGTTCTTGTTGATGTGTTAACAGTACATAAACGTTATTTCAGAGATAATGTTCTCATATGACGACTCAGGAACTGATCTCTTACCCGGAGATTTATCTATTGACTTTGAATACACATGACATATTGAACATTCAAAGTAGGTTCCTTACGTAGGCCACTGTTATTTTAGTTGTTTTTCAAGTCATTACTCTCGCACGGTTGTTGCTGCTAGATTACTGGTCAAGAGTGACAAAAGTATTGGTCATGATGTGAATTGTTGTTGACTGAGGTAGTTGAAACACGTGTTACATCCACGTTTGCTCAATATTGGCTGAAGTATTAGGACGGTTTAAGAAAACTAGGAGCAGCTGAAGTAAAAACAGCATCAGTTCGTGTAGTTATCGTCTTTTGGGCCAAGTCGTATTTGTAAACACAGATTTCCTAGATAAGATCCGATTGTAAACTCGATCAGTGGCTGTAGATAATGGGTAACATGGTTCAGGATCAGTTACAATAAAGCAGTTACGTTCATTATCGTTCCTCAAATCTTGATTTTCAATATTATTTCGTGCCTTTTAATTCTCGAATTCATTCCTACCTTCCGAACAGTATTCCCTGTTTAGCCTTATATGCCATTTATCTTCTCAATTTTGTCGTACTAATCTAAAGGAAAACATGAGCTCACACACGTTTGTACTAGACTGTTCGTTGATCATAACTGACTAATTAATACTACAGTTTGGATTTCTAGTGAAATTAATTACAGACAGGTAGTTTTTATTTTACTTTTGGTTTATTTACTACTATAGGAAGTGTTATTCATTAAAACAATGGTGTAGTATTTCTTAAACAGCTCAATGTTATCAATTTTAATATGTTAAAGTATTTTTACTTGTACTCATTCTTTGTATGCCACCACACTTTAGTGCCATAAACCTACTATTTAGTTCAACCTATTATCATTCCTCTCGTATACACTGTCGTTTCGTCTGCGTATTTTGTTGAGGCTGTGATAAACTGGAATGCGTTAATTAAAAGACTGTTAAATTCTAAATAATCTTCAAATTGGTATCAATCGGTGACAAATTTTGTCTTTAGGTCTATTGGAAAACTACTTAACCGAACGTACTTTCTTCACATTTTACCAATGTCTGTCAGAACTTTGGTCGGCAGCATAAATTGCACTGCTTATTGTCTCATTTCGGTAAAATAATTCGTTCATTCTGTTTTGAAAGTTAGTTGTGAGTAAATATTTTGTCCATGATTTTTGTTTTTATTTTGCCTAGATTTTATGTATCTTTTATTGTCTTGCTAATAAGCCTCTACTTTTTTCTTTCAAAATATACAGAACTCTTTAACTTCACATATTCAAGCTCTTGTGGATGGACCTGTGAAATTAGATGCCACTCGTGGTAACATTTACACCTTGTTTATGCGATTCAATAGTATACCGGATCAAATGAATCATGCAGTTATCAATCTTAATAAATACAATCAAACGTTATCTACTTCTGTCCAGTCCGTAAGTGTAATTTATGCACACAAACATTTTTCCTTTTAATTTTTAGTTATTTACTTATTCATGTTTTATCTAACTATTATTTTTACAAAAATATTCGTACCAATAAATATTAAGAAAAAAAAGCATACTTGTTTGACTTAGTAGTCACATTGACTTGAAGAACAACAATTCTACTTACTGTTCGAACAACGCTAACTGAATAGTGTGTCTCGTGGATTTATTTGTTCGACTGAGTCAAAGATTGAGGTGTGCAATTTTAATATCAAGAAAGTTGGTACTATGGTATGAAATTACTCATTCAAATAATATTTTCTGTGCTATAGAACACACCATGTGGTCACGGTAGTATTTATCTTGATTGGGAATTATTATGTTATGATTACAACGATATTTAGAAGCACAAAAGGTAGTTTGTGTACTAAATCTAAACACTCTCTGTAAGTTTTCTCGATGGGTCAGTAATAGTTAGGGATAGATTATCAGTCAATGCGAATTAGCCAGTATTAAAGAAGGAGAGGATTAACTGTAAGCAAATTTAGAACATTGTTATTATGCAAGTGAAAATTAGTTTATCATGACATATCTTTTAATCGATTCAAAGATAATCCACCTACACTGACAGTGTAATGTCTAAATTAATTGAGGGATGATGTTTTCTAGAAAGTTTATTCCGAATTGTGTCTAACATTTTTTAACCATCTATTTATACGATTACATTTTCTTCATGTGTACACTTTAAAGGTAGATATTTTTTTCATTTTAATTGAAACTATTTTGTTCCTTTTTTCATTATGGACAAATATCAACTCGTTCACTCGTTAATCAATTTCTACTTCCTCCGCAATTTCTCTGGCGTGCAAATAAACTCCTACTTAAGTAATTCTCTGTTCTAAACTGTTGACCATGGATTTTGATTGAAGAGTATAATATTACTGTGTATCATTTTAGGCAGTTCTGCACTGCTTGGGATTATTGACCCGGAAAACTCTGAAACCATTATTGGACTAAGACTTGTCTTCATGCCATCGGCGCATGGCAGTCCAAAGTTAAGTGAAACCCAAAATCATTGTGAGACAACAGTTTCCAATCAACCAACTCGTTATCAGATTTATTGTACCAGATGTGGTTTGTTATAATGATTCACATATTTCTGATGAA